>NW_018237207.1:139343-184552 GCF_001263595.1 Phalaenopsis equestris | reverse complement strand
CCGCTCAAAAGCTTAGACATTACATGCTTTCTCATAAGAGTACCATAATCTAGAAAGTTAACCCATTGTAATATCTGATGGTCGGACGGTTAGCAAGATGGTCAATGATCTTATTGCAATTTGATATAACTTTTTTTCCCCTCCGTGCTATCAAGGGACAGGTACTAGCAGGCTTTCTCACTGCACACCTACTGCCAGCTGGGTCCTCTCTCAACGACGAGTTACCAGACGAGCAAATACAACAAATCAAATTTTCCAGTGCGCAACGCTGGGAAATGTACTTCGACGGGGCTTCGTCAGCTAGAAAAGACAAAGGATCAGGCACTGTTATAGGAAAAGCAGAGATTGGTTTGATCTTTATCACGCTAGATAAGGGTATGATGAGGTTATCATACCACCTGACAGAGCTGTGTACCAACATGGAAGCAAAATATGAAGCTTTAATCACCAGATTGAGAATGACAATCTCAATGAATATAACAAACATTGCCATTTATGGCGACTCCCACTCATCATCCAGCAAGTTGCCCGACAATACAAAATTTTTAAACCAAGATTAGCAGAATACCATCATTACACGATGAAACTCCTGGGGCAGATTCCTGATGTAACTTTCGACCAAATTCCTAGGGGAGATAATGCCCACGCCGACGCTCTAGCAAAACTTGCTAAGGAAATAGCATGTCCCCCGGAGGATTCCATTGATATGCATTGATATGACAGTGCAAGGAAAACAAGTCTTGTCCCTGATTGATCTTGAAACTCTACACAATGTCGAAAAAAAAGAAGCAATAAATACAGTTACAGACATCAATCAAGATTGCTGCAAGCCATTAAAAGAATATTTGCATACTGGAAAGTTGTCAGAAGACAAGTCTGAAGTGCATCATATCATAAGAAGGGCCATGTCTTACGCCCTGATGGGAACGTCCTCTACAGAAGATCATTCGACCAAATGTCGCTACAGTGTTTGGACAAAGCCGAAGCACAGAATATTCTTAAAGAGGTACATGCCGGATTGTGTGGCGCTCACTAGTCAGAGCCAAAAATGAAAATGAAGATCAAAAGACTCGGATATTATTGGCTAGCAACGATGTCTGATTGCATGGATACAACCAAAAAATGTCACAAATGCCAAGTGCACGGGGTGTTCATACCCCAGCCTCTGAATCAGATACACCAGCCTCTGAATGTGCTACACCCAACTGTTGCCTCATGGCCATTTGAGTGTTGGGGCACAAACATAATAGGTCCGATAGACCCTCCATCTTCCAAAGGACACAGCTTTATACGTACCGCTACAGATTATTTCTCCAAACTGACAGAGGCAGTACCATTACGTGAGGTTACGACACAACGCGTCTTTCAAGTTTTCAAAAGCCAAATTGTCAACTATTTCGGAGTACCATGGAGAATAATTTCTGATACTGGGACATCTTTCAAAAGCACAAAGATCAACAATTTTGTCAAGATACATGGGATAGATTGGAGATACTCTACGATTTACTATCCCAGAGCAAATGGTCTTGTCGAAGCCTTCAACAAAACATTGATACAAATTTTGAAGAAAACACTGGATGAAAACAAAAGAGATTGGCACAACAAACTTTTAGAAGCCTTGTAGGCCTACCGGATGACTTTTAGTACTCCCACTCAATGTACACCCTATATGCTCATGTACGGGTCCGAGGTGGTGCTACCGTTAGAAATCCAGACACTGTCCCTCAGAGTCGCTGTAGCCAATCAGCTCACGACAGAAGAAAGTGTAAAACTCAAACTTGAAGAACTGGAGAGTCTCGAGGGAAAATGACACAACAATATTTGGAGCTTTACTAGGTGAAGATGGTACAAGCCCATGACAAATTGGTCCGTACAAGGACATTCAAAGTTGGTGACTTTGTACATATGCTCAAAAGGCCTATTTTTGCATGCTGCAAAATAGGTGGAAAATTTGAGCCAACTTGGGAGGGACCTTTTGTCGTTGAAAAGGTCTACACAGGAGGATCCTACCAGTTAGTGGACTTCCAGGGCGAAAGACCCATGTTACCAATAAATGGACGATATCTAAAAACCTATTACGCAACCTGACGCTGCTTGCCTCTTGCTTTGAAATTTTGGAAATTTGAAATTTTGGAAACTTTGATTGTTTTACGGCTATCTATGTGGTCAAATGTCTATTGTCGGGTCCAAATTTTATAATTAACCTCAATAAAATGAAAATTTTGAAAAAATATTTTAAACTTCAAATTTTGTCCTTTCCACTTTTGAGTTTGATGTTCCACGAAAATTAAATTCATACATAAATAAATAATTCATTTCACTAAAATAAGTTAAAATTCACTTTAAAAAAAATACTTTGTTTTGTTCTTGTTCATGCCAAGTTTCGGCCCACTGATGTTTTTCCTGCCGTCTGCAGAAAAATTTCCGGACATAGGCTGATCTTTGTTTCAAGTATGGCTGGAGCCTCACACTGGAGCCTTGCATTAAATGAGGAGACACACTAAATGAGGAGATGGCGCCGCAGGGCAGAACCATAGACTTCAACATGGATTTTACCCAGGTTGACATGGACTACGAAAGTTCTCTCATGAATGTAGTCAGCTGCAGGGAGAAAGAGGGATTGAGGGGGTTTTGCTTACATACTGGGGGGTGACCGCCAAAGATAATGTATCACACAAAGGCACGTGATAATAGAGCAAGATCTGATGGAAGGGCCCAACCGTCTGCCCTCCATGGTAGCTACACCAGCTGGAGGACTAGTAGGTGCCAATAACGAGCGATTGCCAAGTGCTTCTCTTCACCGGACACAATGCAGGAACGCCAGCCGTAAGAAGCAGAGGGCTTTTCTACGACAAGAGCGCAGACGTCAGAGAGAGATAAACAACTTACTCACCCCTATTCCTGAGGGTCATATTTATGATCCGGACATGAAAGAAACTTCTGCCAGCCTACCCACCTTAGATGAAGAACCGAGGTTTGTCACAGAGCCAGATACACCTTCAACTTCAGATGTTTTATTCAAGGGTTGCCCAACGTGCAACACTGAAATACCTGCAGAGACATCAGCCACAGGGGTTTGTAGAATGCCTGGATTGCAATGTTCTACATTTACAATGCTTTAGTACATTAGAAGAGTGTACCTCTAGCACCGATGGGTCTCAGACTTCAAATTCTATGATGGATGATTCATACATCCCACTGGGGATAGATCAATATATACCGTGTAGCCCAGGGTCATACATCCCGATAGATACTGAGTCTCGTGCTCCAGATCAGCCAGCGCTAGTTTGGGTTTCTGCCGATGTTCAGAGGAAGGAACGTCCGCGATAGCTACCGACCCCTAGTACGATGAAGTACTACAAAATAAGCAAAGTAAATAAAAGAGAATTTCAAATTTACAAAGAATTCCAGGGAAAATTCATCAATATACTGGAGGGATTAGAACTGTATACCAGAGTCTTCTTGGAGACTGACGAACAAATTATTCTTGACTGTATTTTTCACATAAGGGATAGAGGTTGAGCTGGTTTACTTATGAAAAGGGCCTATTCTGAGCCGAGGAAATGGATGTGAGGAAAAGGGAGGATTACTATCCAGTGTGGCTGCTACTACAACTTCACAAATGATAGACAGGGGAATCCGCCTGGGATCCTCAGACATGATCAAGTAGATCCACTACTGCCAATGATAAAGTGGATGATCAAAAGAATGGTCGGATGAAGTATTCTACCTACTACCTGCATTCTAAATAATTGTATTATCAACATCTACGCCTAGGGAGATTGCATTCCTCCACACATCGATCACCATGACTTCGTGAGGCCTTTTTGTACTGTCTCATTCATGAGTAAAAGTAACATCTTATTTGGGAAAAAAATTGACATCATCGGCCCTGGTGAGTTAAGAGGCTCTGTGGAGATTCCTCTATCAGTTGGTTCAGTGCTCGTTCTTAAAGGCAACGGTGCAGATGTCACCAAACAAAATGTCATATGGATTTCAGCCAGACCCACACTGGAAGAGCTACTGTCGTACAAGCTATGAGAGGGTTGTACCTCTAAGTACATGCAAAGGAAACTCTTGTCCTGGAGCATGGCTTAGAAGGTATGCTCGATCAGAAGCTCGTAGTACCTAATACAGAGGGTCAGAGGTTTCACTTTCCTTTATATAGCTATATGATATGTATCCGATGTATTCATCCTACAATGTATTCATGACATGAGATGATCTGAATGCACTCCAACATGGACTATATGTTGTACCTTTTTAGGCGTTAGTCTATGTTTAATCTGTGACATCTTTATTGAAGCAGATTAATAGAAATTTCTCTCATAAATGTGCCTTTTCTTCAGTTTCTTTTTTGTTCGATGGATGGAAGCCACGAACCACGCATTGGTTTAGAATTTAAATGAAAGAAGAACGAAACAACAAACCTTTAACAATAAAAAAATTTAATTAATTTTTTTTTAACCAACAAAATAAATTTATTTTGAATATCAAACAATTAAAATTAAAAATATAACGACATATTTTAAAAAATTAAATGTGATAAAAATAAATAGAAAAGAAAATGAATATGATGAGTGGATTCTCTCATTTTTGGAGTTTCTTAATCTTTGTGCGCACAGCACAACCATCTTTATCTGCATTAACTTTCTTCACATCCCCGTGGAATTTCACATTCTGCACAAAACCCCACAAAACTCTACAAATCTTCTTCAATAAGACCAACATTTTCACATGATACATTTATGCAAATTCAATATCACAAACTCTCTACTCTATTTTCGTATGACTCTTTGGGTTAGTACCCAAAATTTGACTCCCCATATCCGAGGATTGGTGTGAGGCCCCCTTCAATGGATGTTAAGGCTTTCGATTCCTTTAAATTTCAAGCTTTGTGGCCTCCTTCAATGGATGATTAAGGCTTCTGATTCCTTCAAATTTCAAATTCTCTGAGGATCGGTGCGAGGCCCCCTTCAATGGATGTTAATGCTTCCGATTCCTTCAAATTTTGAATTCTCCAAAGATCAGTGTGAGGCCCCATTCAATGGATGATTAAGGCTTCCAATTCCTTCAAATTTCAAACTCTCTGAAGATTGGTGTGAGGTCTCTTTCAATGGATGTTAAGTCTTCTGATTTCCTCACATATTCTATTCACATATTTCCTAGAAATTTACATCTTCTGATTTCTTCACATATTCTATTCACATATTTCCTAGAAATTCACATCTGTGAATCTGCATATTTTCTGCAAAAGGACACGTATTTCCTTGTCACCTCTTGGGTTGGATGTGAGTCCTAGCGCTTTCCTTCCTAACGTGATTGATATATTTTCCCGCTACCGCTTAGGCTGGATGTGAGTCCCAGAGCTTTCCTCCTGAATGTAGCAGATGTTTCCCTCATCACCTCTTGGGTTGGATGTGAGTCCCAGTGCTTTCCTTCCTAACGTGATCAATATATTTTCTCGCTTTCACTTAGGTTGGATGTGAGTCTCAGAGCTTTCCTCTTAAATGTAGCATATGTTTTCCTTATCACCTCTTGGGTTTGATTTGTGTCCCAATGCTTTCCTTCTTAACGTGATTGATATATTTTCCCTGCTACCTCTTGAGTTGGATGTGGGTCCCGGAGCTTTCATCCTCAATGTAGCAGATATTTTCTTCATCACCTCTTGGGTTGGATGTGAGTCCCAGTGTTTTCCTTCCTAACCTTACATATATATTATCCCTGTCACATGTCAATTCAAATATAACTCCCCAGTTGTAACTCAAACTAGTATAGTCCTTTCTTTCTGGCATAATATCCCTAATGGTTGTCATCTTCTACACTGTTGTTACTCTTTTGGGTCGGATGTGAGCCTCTGTGTTTTCCATCTCTATTGTGTCCTCCCACACAATCCTATTCTAATATTTTGAAATAAGTTTCAAGGCCACCTTAAATGGATTATGGCATATGATTCTTATTTTGAGATTGATACCCAAAATTCAATTCTCATCTCGAGGTCAACACTTACATACTAATTCCTATCCATTATAAATACCTGAAATTTCATAACTCAAAATTCACTCTCCGATCCCTAGGGAGCGTCTATACTCCATGATTTCAATCAAACGATCGCCTACTAATCCCCAGTGCAAACAAATCACACACACAACTCCACACATGCTTTCGGGTTTGTTGACGTAGGAGTTTTTATTAGTGTTTGTTGATCTCGTCGGTCAATGCCAATATGCGCGGTGTGCTTTCCCATCTCACTACACCTGTTGGGGGTCCATTTGTTGACCTCACTTTTTGTTGAGGTTTAGTTCTTCCTCTTCTGTAGCCTAAGGTGTAGCCATAGGACTTTCCTATTAATTATTCTTAGAAAACTAAATAAGCAATCCTCACCATTAGAAATTCAAACTCTTCTCTACTCACCTTGAAGTTCCACATATTGGTCCTAACCTCTAGCACTTAGTAGGTGGGGTCACTATGGGAGAACTCAAGGTGAGTTACCCTTAGGACTGCTAGACCTTAGGATTGACCCTGGGTGTTGGTCTAGGGCTAAGGCACACACTTGCAATCACTTGCACTCACAATCACTCACTACCCTAAACCCCATAATTTTTAGGCTTTGGTCCCTTGATACTTTTGAGAGACTCCTGCAGGTGGTCCCCTAAACCCACTATCCCTAGGCTATGATTTGGTCAAGACCACTACATAGAGGACCCAAAAAGGGGTTTCCACTGGTCCATAGCTTATTGATGGTGGTTTGCACTCTAACTCTACCAAGATACCCAACCTAGCCTTTTACCCTTAAATTCTCCCAAATTACCTAGATACCATTGGGACCCCAAATTTGGTCAAAATTCCAAAATTTACCTAAAATACCCAACTTGGTTCAAAAATCATTTCAAACACCTTGAAAACACCTAAACTACCCAAAATCACCAAAGTTGGCCAAATTACCGAAATACCAAATTACTGAAAGTTGGACAAGCTATATCATTTCAAACACCTCAATTTCTTTTGATTTCAACCTAAATCCAAAAAGCCCCAAATTTACCCCAAATTGGCCATATCTCAAAATCTCACCAAATTGAAGGCCTTAACCCCAAAATTTCCACTCCATCCCTTCATGAAGAATCTTCAAAACATATCCCTTGATCATTTAAACCATTTAATTTGGACTTAGCTCAAGGTTAGCCCAACCTAGACCCATGTCTAACCTAACAAGCCCAAATTGACCAAATTTCAAAAATCCCTCAAATTGACCTACCAATTGAACTCAAAATCACTTCAACCCTTCACCAAAAATTTTCATAACAAATTTCTACACAATGTTGATCAATAAATTAGGTCAATTGACATGGCTAACCTAGAACAAACCCAAACTTTGATCACTTGAACCCATGCATTAAACATGAACAAATCACCTTAAAGCAATTAAATTAACTCCACCTCAGTCATTGATTAGACCCTAAGACTGAGCTAAAATGAGCTAAAACCCATTTAACCACCGAAACTAAGCCATGGACCAAAAGTCCCCCAAATTAAGGAATCTTATTTTCCAAAATGCACATGCTTAAGATACCCTTACCAAAACTAAACCTTATTGCATTGAATTTCTTTGACAGATTCCCTTGGATGCCCTGAGCACCTAGCCACCTCCCCCGCCCATGGGCGGCTGGCCTAGTCATCGGAGAAGCTCAAAACTGAGAGCCACCCCCATGGAACTTTACCCAAATCAAACCTAGAGGCCAGCTCAGCCAAATCAAATTGTAGAGCTCCTCTGCCCTCCACCTAAGCAACACAATGCACCCCTTAATTGGCCAAGACAGCCACCCCTTAGCCATTTTTATAAAAAACACCTCCCACGACCATGGAGGGGGTGCTAAAAATTTCTTAGAGAGACTTATCCAAATTAATCACAAAGCTTCCATAAGATCCCCTCAATGCATTCCAACTGTTTTCCCTCACCAATTTCCACGGCCGGAGTTCAATTTTGAGCTCAAAATCTTATCGGAAACTAGGACAGAGCCCAATACACCTCGATAGTCCACTAAACTCAAATTAACTTCACCCACACCTTCACAACAGTGAAATGAGCTAAAGCCCCATCAAATCCCCCTCTCACAGAGCCTCCACCATAGCTCTCTCTAGAACAACACCCAAATACGGCTGTGATCAAAATCATATCTAGGCCTCACACCAAGATCAAATACTCAATCCATATCCTTTTGGATCACAAAAAATTTCCCGAGACTCTCTGATCAAAGCTTCACTTCTTAGAGCAAAGGTATAAAATCTCTCCCCCTCCCGAGCCTATTTTAATTCTCCATTTTATTTGGCTTAATTTAATTGCATGATTGTCGTATGGATGTGTTCGTCTCACCTAAATGAGTCCATAGGATCAAATCCGAAATGATTTGGTTGAGTCTAGGCCGAGATCTTAAGGTTTCAATGTGGACAGTCACGGGATCATTCTATCGGGGACGATGACGGGGAGCCGTTTAATCAAGCGTGTATTGAATGGACAGTGCAGATCGAGCCGGACAACACTTCAAAACATAAACCGTGGGTCGAGTCAGTGTTGAGGTGGATGGAAGCGGAGGTGGACGACGACATCAAATTGGAGCGCGCCGCGTGGAGCATCGAAGCCGCCGTAGGTTGATGTGGCATTCACGTTTAAATACATTTAAATAGATAAATAGGGATTTAAAAAAATCAGAAAATGACCCCTAGCTTTAAAAATTCATATGTTTGTGTAGAAAAATCACAAAAGTAAAATAAAAATACGCTCTTGCTCAGTGAACAGAGGAGAACAATGTGGAAATAATTTGGAATCCATTTGATGCATATTTTATTTTTAATTAATTAAACACTCATTTGAATGTTTTGATTCTCCATGCACATAGTGATATACCATAGCTTGAATTTTTAGCATCTTGTTGCCTCTATCTTAGGGTACATTCTCTGATTTTTCTAAAGTCAGAGGAGGTCTCCAAACCGATAAGCATATTTTTCAAGTTTGTGAGCATTTTTACTGCATTATTTACTTCAAATAATCATAGAAATTAGCATGTTGCTTAGAAAAAATCCAAGAAAATTTTGGAAGGTTTATGATGACTAGAGAGCCTTTGGGAAAATTTCTAACGAGTCAAGTCATTTAAAATGCATCTAATCTTTACGAACCCTAAATCACTAAAATAATTAATTTTGAAAAATAAAGCAACAAAATGACTTGATTTTTGATCTACACTATTTTTGAGGATCCAGAGAACTCACCATAAAAATTTGAAAGCATTTTAAGTTCATTTGATAGGTTAAATTAATTTTTCAAGTTAATTAACATTTTTGGCACAAAAATATTTTTTAAAAAATGTTTTTTAATAATTAAAATATAACTTAAAATATTATAAAACTTGGTTTTTTGAGTTCTCTGTGATCAAGGGTATTTTCTAAAAAGAATGTGATATTCAAAATAAAAATTTGATTTTTAGCCTATTTTAAATATTTAAATAATTAAAAATCCCTAAAAATCATAAAAATAATAAAATTCATGAAAATGTTCTAAATTTCTTCTTAAGCACTTAAGAATAAATAAAATATTTTTCCTGATTTTATAAACAAAGATATTGAATTTCAAATCTTAAAAATAATCTTTAAAGGTTAAAATGGGGCTTCACTAAGAATAATTCCAATAAATCAAATAAAACTAAAAAAAATATTAAATTTTCTCCTCTGAGTTTTTTGACATTAGGGAGATTTTTCAAAAAGATTAAACTTAATTTTCCCATTTAAAATAATTTATATTTAATAAATACCATAGAACTTAAAATATTTCTTAAAATTAAAAAAAAATCAAAAAATCATTAAATTTGGTCCAAAGGCTTCTCTGATGTAGGTCTACCTCCAATAAAAATTTCAGGGGATTAGGATTTACCTTGGTCAAGTTAGGAATTTTCTCTCAAAAATGATATTTTTGCATGAAAATAATTATATAAAATAACTTAAATTTTGAAAAATCACATTTTCTCCTCTGATGTCTTAACTGACCTATGAATGAGGTAGGATAAAAATTTCAAAGTCATTTAAATTGAATTTGACAAATTATGAAGTGTTAGAGCCTTAGGGGCAAATGTGTAATTTTGAAAATTTAGCCTAAATTAACATTTAGGCTTAATTCAAGGAGGGAAATGGGTAACCTCTGATCCTAATTTGGATTTTTGAAACACAAGGTGTTGATTGGTGGAAACCAACCTTACTTTCCAAATTGAAAAAGATAAGTTAATAAATTTCTAAATTATTAAAATTTGGAAGTTTATTAAAATAAAATGAACGGAGGACTTAGGTGTGTGACTTTTGAATCAATAATTAATCAATTTAATACCCCTATTTTGATTTTCAAATAAAATTCGAATCATGCATCATGACCACCTAAAACTTAACCTTTTCAAAACTAATCAAGACACTCGCCTAGGTCTTAAGGGCTTAGTAGTGACTTAGGCTAAATCAAGTTTCATTTAAATGAGGATTAGAAAAGTAAATATCATTGAAAATTAGAACATCTTTCAAACACTACAAGCCCAATTATGACCGAAATTTGGCTAAGTGTTCCAATAACACTAACTTGCCTCTTTAAGGGTCTTCACCTACATAATATTCAAAATTAAATTACATATGATAATTACTCTATTCTTAGGGATAATTGAGGAATCAATGTTCATTGAGCATTAGGGTATTCTATAGGATGAATTATAAAGCAACATAATAAGTTTAAAAACTCGGGATCTTCCACTAGGCAGTTCACAATGACTTTATATATGCTTAAAAATACAAGAATTTGATACTGCTGCTAGAAGATTTAAATCCCCGGCAACGACGCCAAAAACTTGATAGTGATTATTGATTTGATAAAGATGTGTATAAAATATTTAATAATTGCAAAGTCACACTTATCAACTCAAGTATACGTATCACTCAAGTAATACAGGGCTCTTGGATATTTGTCAGTATCGATCCCACATGGAAGCGAGGTAAGAAATGTAATTTTAATAAAATCTTAATTAACTAATTCTACTAATAAAGTTTCTAATGTGAAGTTCAATATATAATAAAGCATCCTTCTCCTTGTCAAAAAGTTTAAGTGATTGGATAAATTAGTTCAAATTATATTGTGCCAAATAGGAGCATACCTATTCTTTACCCTTTGGACCAAGCATAAAGAACATTTACTAATTCTATGCTTGGTTACTGAATCTGCGGCTAGGCTGAGAGGATACCGGCTCTCACTTTGGAGCTCCCACATTCCCCTCGCCGAGGGCTAACATCTAAACTTCAACACCCAAACAATAGAACCGAATTGAGGATTTCAGTCTGTAACTCTAAAATCTCCAATTCTACGCCTGATAATTTTTATTTCTCTAGTTATTTGCACCCAACTTTCAAGAACTTTGACCTCCCTAAATCTTGGATGTAATTTTCACTTTAGTTGTAAAACTCAACATATTTTAACAAATCAATTGGCCATATTGAAAGTAAATTAGATTGAAGTGAAAAGATCATCACAACTTCTTTAACATTCTTATGACACAACCAATTCAAATCGCTAATTCCCAAAATCTCAAGACAAGGAGAAAGACAGAGAAAACTATTCAGATTTCATGGACAAGATACAACAAAACATGGAATTTATATATAAAAGAAAAGTCATACAAATTTCAATAAGTAAGTATCACTTATTTCTAATTTCTCCCAAAGCAAACTCCTCACATTTCCTCTTAATCTCTTCCTTTCATTACAACGTTATATATAAAAGAAAAGTCATACAAATTTCAATAACTAAGTATCACTTATTTCTGATTTCTCCCAAAGAAAACTCCTCACATTTCCTCTGAATCTCTTCCTTTCATTACAACACACAAAATTCTCCTTCGAAGCAACAAGGAGGAAGAAATCTCTCACTTTCCTTCCAATCTTTCAATCTCTTGAAGAATTCTTTACTATACTAACCACTCTCTACAATCTAATGGGCTCTAGGCTTGGTTACTGAATCTGCGGCTAGGCTGAGAGGATACCGGCTCTCACTTTGGAGCTCCCACATTCCCCTCGCCGAGGGCTAACATCTAAACTTCAACACCCAAACAATAGAACCGAATTGAGGATTTCAGTCTGTAACTCTAAAATCTCCAATTCTACGCCTGATAAAGAATATTTAATACTAGACTCTCGAGAAAAGCCCGCGATTGGCGGCGTCGAGCCCGCCGTCGGCGGCCAAGATCAAATCTTCATATTTTGGCCCTTTTTGCTCCAAATTTGCTCCTTTTTGGATCTTTTTGCTCCAATGACCATAATTCAACATATCTGCAACAAAATATCAGAAACACCTTTCTTTAAAGTGCATTATCATCAAAATCAGTGTAAAATAGGTATGAAAATCGCAACAATTTTCCTTTGGTCAAAATATCCCAAACTTAACTATTACTTGTCCTCAAGTAATTTTAGTACTACATAAAAGTTATGATCTACTATGGTAAAATTTTAATTCAGAAATACTATATGTTTAATTTAAATAAATACCATAGTGAGATTCTCAGGGAAAATTCAAGTAATGAAATTAACTCTATAGGTACAAGACTATCTAGTCATCAAGTTTAAGAGTTCTAGTTTTCTATTCATTTCAAGAATGACTATATGTTGTAATATCAAGTCACTTAAGATATTCAAATGATAGGAACTTCATGAGAACATTACTGGTAAAAGATGCTTTTCCATAAATATAAATTCAGGAATGTATTTAGAGATTGCTTTCAATTCTATCTATTTTTCTTTTCTTTTTAAGGATTATTGTCAATCAATTCTTTTTCTTTTTCAAGTGAAGATTACTATATCTGGATAGTCTTTAATAATTTTGAACTTCACTTTTCTTTCATTAAATTTTGAAACTCGAAGCATTCCTTTACCTTATAAGTATTTCATAGCTTTTACATCAATGAGCCCCAATCTTTTCTTCTAAAATGAATTTGCAGATTCTTAATACTTCAATATAATTTCCTTTACTTTAAATAGTTAACTATAATCTTATTTTCTTATACTAAATATCTTAAGTTACAAAAAAATTAATTTTTATTACAAAAATATTCCCTTAAATCTACCATAATATTTAAATATCTACAAAATATAGTTATCTAAATTAAATTCACTACAAAAAATCAAATTAATAATTTTTGAAAATATTTAAATTTAGAACATATCTCTATGGCACAACTAGTTCAAATCACCATTTCACAAAATCTCAAGACAAGGAGAAAGACAGAGAAAACTACTCAGATTTCATAGAGAAGATACGAAAAAGCTTGGAATTTATATATAAAAGCAAAGTCATACAAATTTCACTAAGTAAATACAACATATCTCTAATTCCTCCGCAAGCAAACTCCTCGAAGTTCCTCTGAATCTCTTCTTTTCTTTACAACTCACATAATTCTCAAGCACACAGAATTCTCTTTCAAAGCAGCAAGGAGGAAGAAATCTCTCACTTTCCTTCCACTCTTACAATCTCTCAATGAATTCCTCACAATACTAACCACTCTCTAAACTTTCATGGGCACCAAAAATAACAAAGACTCAGCGGACCCCCCTAGCATGACCATAATTCAACATATCTGCAACAAAATATCAGAAACCTGCAACAAAATATCAAAAATAACTTTCTTTAAAGTGCAATATCATCAAAATCAGTGTAAAATAGGTATGAAAATCTCAACATATTTTCCTTTGGTTAGCAGCGAGAGAGTAGCACGAACCTGCTTCTTTCTCTAGATCTGTTGGATATTTCGGAGATCTACTAAACTTAATATATATTTTTCTTGGCAACATCATCCTTAATTAAACTCCTAAGGACCCACCAAGATATGACCTATGGTTAGATAGTTCGCCAAAAATTTTACTTCCCTGATTCATATAAATTTCCTTAACATGCCTTTTTAGTTTCAGGTGGTGGAACGAAAAGACTCGCCAGGTACACTTTCATAGTTTTCAGCATTATCCTTTTTGTACTTTTATACTGTACTTTTTTACTTGCAAACTTGCATGCTAAACAATGGTGCCACCCTGCATGAAAACTAAAACTATCAGGATAGCCACAAAACCA
The DNA here is from genome assembly GCF_001263595.1 of Phalaenopsis equestris. Lineage (NCBI taxonomy): Eukaryota > Viridiplantae > Streptophyta > Magnoliopsida > Asparagales > Orchidaceae > Phalaenopsis > Phalaenopsis equestris. The sequence goes on along the minus strand of NW_018237207.1, from coordinate 170,421 downwards.
AAACCAAAACTAAAACTAAAATCAACCAAGATAAAATTCACCTCCACAACATTCAAAATATAAAACAACTGAAAATTTAATCACAAACATCACACGAAACTACAACATCAACTAAATTAAAACGTCACTATTGGATGATCGGGAATCCCTCGAATGAGGTAACCTATGGTTGCTAATGAGGCTTCCCACGGTCTAAATGAAATTATGGAACTCATTATGTTAAGTTTAGTAAATCCATTTGAACTAAATGAATCCAATAAAAAATAGTTGTGCTGGAAAGGGAACCGTAGGATCCTAACCGGTGTCACTCTAATATACTTTAATATGCCCCCATAAAATTTAAAGAATTTCAACCATAGAGCCACCTGATTTGACATTATAACTTAACACATTATAAAGCTCAAACTCATTGCGGCAAGGAGCTTGGAGCTAGCACAGTGGGCAACACGGCCATCTTCAACAGCAAAACCTATCGTCCCCAACTAAACCAATCTTCCTTCCTTAGATATAAACAACAAAGCCATAGGAATTTGTGGTTGCTTGCATATAAAACATAAATCCTCACCTTATCTTTAGGCTTTTTAAAAATTTTGTTGTGCAGTTTAAACCCTAATTCGCCTTAGGCTCTGAGTTTGTTGTTCGTTGCAACATAAATCCTCTTATCTTCCAAGCTACGTGATAGTTTCACACGAATGTAAGCCCTAACTAATAAAATTGGCAGGGTTAAACACCTAAATATTTCTCCTCAAAACTGAAGCCAAAGATTAGGATAGCTTAAGAAGTCACTGAGGTTCTCCTTTGGATCCATGACATCCCCTAGTCCTTCTTCCCTCTATAACAAAATGTTCCAAATTTGAACAAATCCCCTTTCACACCTCTACGTCCGATCTCATTGAAAAGTCCTACCCTTTTAAATTCTTTGAAGATAATATTTCCTGATTTTTATCGAGAGTCTTCTTAGGCGACTTTGGTCATTTAAGATGTAATTAACTATAGGGGTTTGCCCTTATAGGAAGCATGTCCTAACCCAGCTTAATATAAACCTTATTTAATTCTTTTTATTAAATAGGGGAACTTGTCAGAAAATACTAAGGTTTTGCAGACCAAAAGGATGTCATATATTCCTTAATTTATTTGATCAAGCCTCATCCACAAGTCTTGTGTTTATCCTTTGAGATAGATACAGGATTTCAGGTACACCACTCTTTCAGTTAAACTATGAAAACATGAGTTTGATTTCATATTTTTCTAAAATTAAATATATATATGTAAATTAAAACCTCCTTGCAAAGCAGGCGACAAAATTTTGATTCCGGTGACCGATAGCGTCATATGTAAATTAAAACCTCCTTGCAAAGCAGGCGACCAAATTTCGATTCCGGTGACCGATTACGGGCAACTCCCTCAACACAAAATAGCGCCAACAGGGTTTTGGGTTGGATTTTAGGGTTTGGGTTTAGGTCAGTGGTTTGGATTTAGCCCAAATTTTATGCCTAAATAGAATGTCAAACCCCCTTAATTAATTAATTAATTTATTTATTTATTTATTTATGGTGGTTGTCCCCATGGTGTCAATTGGGTCCCCTAATTGGTGTGGTGTCATGACCATGTTTGGTAAGGCTGATTTGAATGGGGTCAATTGGCTAAGATTTGAACAAAATTAGAGTAGCCTAATTGGTTTTGACTATTCCAAGGTGCCACCAAATTTTTGTGGTCAAATGGGCATATTAGGGCTTAGGGTGATTTTTAGGGGTTTGGTAGGGTTAAGGAAGACTTCGGTGAGGCTATGGATCAATTTAGGTAGACCCTTCTCCTAAGTTGAATTTCATGTTCAAGATGGTTCCCAGAGTCCATAGGCAAGCCTCTAGGGTCTTCAGTTGGTTTGGGTGACCTAGGGCATGCTTTGCCCATAATGATCAATTTGGGTTCCTCACCTTTTCAAAATTTAAAGGTATCCCAATCAAGGGTTAGAGGCTTGGGCTTGCCATGATGAGGCCCAAGAAAGCACAACCCTTGTCTAGGGTCATGCACAAGTAAGTGTGGTGAGTGCTCAAAAGAAAGGTTAATAAACAGACACCCAATATGTGTGAAACACCACTCAGACATGCCACAAATATTGATGTTGTCTAAACTAGCCAATGAATTCTCAGAGTGCTTCAACATGCTCTAAGGAGTGGTCAGGTTTAAGCTAAAATTTTGACGAGGGATTCTTATGCAAAAACTACACAAGAGGATCAGCTAGCTCAAAAGGAAATGTCATTCATTTGTGTCATTAGGGCCTTATATCTGCTTTCCAAACTTGTTGTGGAATAAGGTGTCAGGATCTCACAAAGGGTTTTAGAAATATCAAAATATCAATGTCATGTGTCTTTCTCATTATGAAGGAATGTCAATGAACTTACATCCTAACTGAGAGGAAAATAATTAAGCTAAATGAAAGCCATAATTCCATGTCAGGGGGGTTGTAGATCTTACTAGTAGAAGAGGGAATGTATGTCTTATTCCACTTACATCCTAACTGAGAGGAAAATAATTAAGCTAAACGAAAGCCATAATTCCATGTCAGGGGGATTGTAGATCTTACTAGTAGAAGAGGGAATGGATGTCTTATTCCATTAAAGGAGGACTTATACCAATTCTAAAAGATGTTAAATGTTATGCCACTGTCACCTTGGGAAGGATTACTATTGAACTTACATGCTAACTAAAAGGTGAAGAGTTAAGCTAGAGTAAAGTTGTGATTCCATGTCAAGAGGGCTATAGAATCTACTAGCGGAAGGGAAATTGCATGTCGTATTCAAATGAAGGAGGTCATATGTTGATTCTCAAAGTTGTTGAATGTCATGTCGCTGTCTTGTTTGAAAGGAATGTTGATGAACTTACATCCTATCCATTAATTCTGAACTAGTGGGGTCTCTTCATGTTTAGGTATCTCTGGTTCGCTAACCACACCCTCAGTCATGTCTGATAAACCTGGGTTGGTTAAGTTTCTTTATTGTTGGCCAGTCTTAGCGAGCTAGAAAACCCCTTGGCCAAACTCTATCCATTATATCTGGCTTGGTCAAATTTTCATTAGTCTTCTATTAGGACGTAACTTGGATTACTAAGAAAAACTTTTTTCTTTTGGATGCTACTAAGAAAGGCACTTTTCCTCAACAGCACAACACACTTGTTGGGTGCTCCTTGTTGGCAACATATTCTTATGTCACTAGTTTAGGGACTCCACCTACATGATTTCAATTGTTCTAAGTTTCATTTGTAGCATCCGATAGCTCAAGACGCCCCACAGGTACTCTCTAGCACATATTTGGGTAGAAGAGCTAGGGTTAGTGGTGATTTTTTTTTACTCGGGAGAACCATTCGTTGAAATGGTTCATTCTGGATGTGGTACATATTTGATGCTTCTTCTAGTGCTTAGATGTCACTACACGCATGTCAGGAGCCTCTCGTGTCCAAGAAAGTCATGTAGTCCTCCTACGTGCTCTATGAGAATGTTAGGTTTGCAACATTCAACTCTTTTCATGTCTTAGAAAAATTGTTTACAATGATTTGTTGAATGAATGTCTAGTCAAAATACTCAATTTCAAAGTTATGGGACTACATTTCATTCATATTCAGCCTCTCATAGCATATGGATCAATAAATCTTTTGTTAGACGTTCCCGATTAAAATTAGGGTTTCAAAGATAGAACAACGCATATGCATCGACCTTGGGTACCTCGATGCACAAAATGCCTTCCCATACACTTAACTTAAGCCATTGGAAGTCTAGCACCAGTCCTTGGCCCTTGAGCACCAGACTGGGAGCTTAGGAGCCAGTTTCGGGCTCCAAGGAGCCCAAACAGCAAAAACATCCTCTTCCTAAGAGCCTGAGAAGTAGGCTGGTACAATAGTAATTTCTAGGCACTGAGATCTAGGCACTTAGGTAGTGGTCAATTTCTAAGTCAAGAAAAATATCCATTTTGGCACCTGTTTTGACCCTCTAGGTGGCCGAAATGGTAGGAATCATGATGATGAGCCTTGGGATGGTAAAAGAGCATAGAAAATGTCTCTTTTACCCCAATTAGAAGTTTCCTACAGGTTCTATCGGGGGTTTTCAGTTGATTCTCGACTTGGCTTAAATCAAGGTAAGCCACATTTTCGTCCATCGAAACTTTTTAACATTTAGTGGGCCGGTCGCTCTCCCTCCCCCTTGATACACCAAAAATATATGAATATTTTTACCAATATTTTATACTCATTTTTTGTGATATGAAGCTTTAAGAAGGGTATTTTTCATATTTTATTGTAGGTTATTGATTTTAGGACTTGAAGAAAAAAGGATGGAATTTAGAGTCAAAATAGTGTTTTTGAAGAAATACTCAGTGCCGACGGTGCCAGGATGGACGCCGATGGCGCAGACCTATAGAATAGAGGCTAAACTATCCTTAGCACTCATGGTGCCAGGAGCAGTGCTGATGGTACTGATGTGCAAAAACATTTAATAGAGAGTTCACGGGCCACTGGCGCCGACGGTGCCAAAATGGGCATTGACGGCGCCAATGTTGGTGCAAGACCTATTTCTAGAAAATTCAACAAATTTGGACGCTTTTTGAATAGTTTTTCAGTGTAACTATTGGAAAACTAACATTAGGGTCTATTTAGAGCAAAAATTGATCAGAAAAGATCCTCATTCACCCATTTCGTCCACTTTCCACTCTCTTTCATGCTATTCCACATTCCCCACAGCCACTTGGAGTCCATTTGTCATTTATTTCTTTAGAGTTTTGAGATTTTATGGTGAGTTTAAGTGTGAATTCTTCTCTAAGAGTGTTAGAGAGAGAGAGAAGTGAGAGATTTCTTCTTCTGACATCTTCTAAGAGAGGCTACGAGAAATTTTCTTTGAGGAAGAGTTTCAGATAAGTGTTGTTTGTTTTTAATTATTGTATGAACTTTCTTTTATATACAAAATTTGTATTTTGTTGTATCTTTCTCATGAAGTCAGAGTAGTTTCCTTTATTTTTCTCCCTACTCTAATGTATGGTGAAATGAAGAGATAATTTGGATGTTCCAATTTTAAAATATAAAATAAATTGTGATGGTTTTTTAACTCCGTTCTTAATTTACTTTTCAATATGGTCAATTGAATTGTTAAAAACTATTGTGAAACATATGATCCGGGAAAAGGAGTTTGAGTTCTATAATAAGAGTGAAAATCACATTTAATTCCATGAAAGAGTATTTTTTTCATGGAATTAAGTGTAAATAAATAAAGAAAAATATTTTGTTGGGTGTAGAATTAGAGATTTTAGGGTGACAGACTAAAATCCTCAGTTTGGTCTTACTGTCTTACTGTTTAAGAGCTAAAGTGAACTTTAGCCTTCAGGGGAAGGGAAGTGAGAGCTCTGGATAGAGAGTCAATATCAACCTGAGATTAGCCAAAGATTTTCTATAACACTGTATCAGGGTAGAAAATTAAAATTGCTCCTATTTGACACAATATCTATTTAAACCATTTATCTCATCTCATTTTACCAAAAACTCATTGTAGTGGGAAAAATGTTTTTTCATACTAGAAAACTTCTTCGCATAAAACATAGTTTAGTAGTTACTGTTTAAACTTTGCATTTTAGTTTTGATAGTAGTTAATAATTTAATTCTGATAGTATCTCAAATAATCTGAAATTAGTGACAGTGATATTGTTTTATTTATGTGAATTTCCTAGTTATTATCATTTCAAAATTTAAACTTTCCTTGTGGGATCGATATTTGGGGCTTAAATACAAAGTCTTATATTACTTGATTACGATACGTATACTTCTGTAGAATCTCAACATAAATTGCTTAAATTTCTTATTCATAAAATAACTCATCAAATTTTTGGCATCATTGTAAAGCGAAGTCAGCTTTATAAATTTTACACTTATATTTTCGGGATCAAGTTGTTGGCGTTATATTTAAGATTATTTTTAAGAAATTTTTCTTTGATTATTGTATTTGTTTATACAAAATATTGGATCTAAAGATTTAGTACCTTACAAATCAGAATTATAACGTACTGATAGAAGAATTCAAAAACAACAAAAAGAAATTAAAAATTTGAACAAAACGGTGAATAACTTAGATAATTAAATAAATGAAAGTCGATAAAGTCCTTTAAAAGAATATGCAAATCCGACAGGAGATGAACTTCATTTGACTATTAAAAATCCTAAGGTTGTTGTTAATTCATTTGAGTTTAAACCTGCTATTATCCAAATGGTACAGAATAATCAGTTTGGAGGAACACCTACTGAAGATCCTAACTTAAATCTTGCTAGTTTTCTTAAAATATGTGCTACTTTTAAATATGATGGAGTATTTAATGATGTTGTTAGGCTTAGACTTTTCCCTTTTCATTAAGTGACAAAGCTAAAGCTTGGTTAAATTCATTAGCATTTGGATCTATCGGTACTTGGGGAGAACTATCACAAAATTTTTTGGCTAAATATTTTCCACCTTCAAAAATTGGTAAGCTTAGAAATAGTATTACATTTTTTTTCAGTTTGAAGGGGAATCAATATATGAAGCCTGGGAAAGATTTAAAGATCTCCTTAGAAAATGTTCACACCATGCTTTACCAAATTGGCTAATAATTCAAACTTTTCACAATGGATTAGTAGGATCACTTAAATCTATTATAGATGCTGCTGCAGGTGGATCACTAATGTCAAAAAAATTTGTTGAAGCATACTTTTTAATAAAAAAAATGGCTACTAACAATTTTCAATGGCCCTCTGAACGGGTAAATCCTAAGAGAGTAGTCAGTATTCATGACTCTGATGCAATGTCTATTTCAGCATCTTAAATTGCTGCTATATCGAAAGAGATTGATCAAATTAGAGTGAACTATTCTCAAATACCTCCAATATTAGAAGAAAATTCACTAGCGTAGATAATTGATACTCAATCATCTTATGAAACTTTAAATGCTATAAATAATCGAAATAGTAATCCCTATTCTAATTATTTTAACCCTGGATGGAAAAGTCACCCTAATTTTAGTTAGAATAATTATAACAATTTTGTGAACCCCTTAGAAAATTTAAATAACCAAGGAAATCTTAATTATCGACCTTATTATACTCCTAGATTTAACTCTAACCCTAATCCACAAGTTAAGGAAAAGAAGTTGACGATAAAATAAGTAAAGTTGAATATGAGAAATCAAATACTAAATCAAGGGGCTACAATTAGAAATATTGAAAATAAATTAGGACAAATTGCAACTGCACTTTGTAAAAGACCTTCACAAATTCTTCTGAGTATTGTGGAAGTTAATCTAAAAGATCAAAATAAGAAGCAAATTAAAGTTATTCAATTATGAAGTGGAAAATAAATAGAAACAAGAATCTAAAGAGAAACTGAATTTGAGGAGGAGAAGGAAGAGATTGAAAGCGACCATAATGAAAATGAACCAATACAAGTTCCTTTAGAAAAACCACAACCTTAGTTTCCTCAAATATTGAAGCAGAAGAATAAAGATAAACAATTTACGAAATTTTTTGAAATCCTTAAAAATTTTACGAAAAACATTCCTTTCATTGAGGCTTTGGAACTAATGCCAAGTTATGTGAAATTTATGAAAGATATACTAAACAAGAAAAGAAAGTTTGTAGATCATGAGACCGTTTCGCTCAGTGAAGAGTGTAGTGCTATTATTCAGAAAAAGCTTATTGAAAACTTAAAAGAACATGGTAGTTTCACTCTACCTTGTGTTGTTGGTGAACGTTTTTTTTAGTAGCCTTATGTGATTTAGGAGCATACAAAATCAAGGAGCTGCAATTTTTAAACATTTAAATTTAGTAGAGATTTCCCCTACTACTGTAACTCTTTAGTTAGTTGATCAATCAATAACTTATCCTAAAAGAGTTATAGAAGATGAATTAGTAAAAGTGGATAAATTTATTTTTCCTGTGGATGTTACAATATTAGATATATAGGAAGATAAGGAGATTCTGATTATTTTAGGAGATCATTTCTTGCAACAGAGAGAGTTGTGATAGATGTGCAAAAAGAAAAATTAATAATCAGAGTTAATGATCAAAAAGTGACATTTAATATTGTAAAAGCTATGAAATATCCTACAATAGGAAAAGATACAATAGAAAAAGATAATGAATGTAAGATAATGAATGTTCTAGAATGGAAGTTACTGATTATCTGAGTAATGAGCAATTTAAAGAAGTGTTTGAAGAAAAATTAAGTCAAGAAGAATAATATGAGAATGAAATAAAAGAAGAAAATGTATATTATATTAAAGACAAATTTAAAACTTTAGATTTGTTGGAAAATGATAATGAAAATTTCATTCCTTCAAGTATTAAACCACTCGAACTTGAACTGAAAGTATTACCTACCCATTTAAAATATGTGTTTTTAGGATATTTATCTACATTGCCCATTATTATATCGTCTACTTTAACTGAAATTCAAGAACACAAATTAATGGAAATGTTAAAAACATATAAAAAGGTTTTTTTGGAGATTAACTGATATTGAAGGAATTAATCCTTCAATCTGTATGCATAGAATTTTGATGGAAGACAATCATAAGACTAAGGCTGTCCTCAAAGGAGATTGAACCCTATAATGAAAAAAGTTGTTAAAAAAAAAATCTTGAAATGGTTAGATGCTGGAATTATATATTCTATTTGAGAGAGTGCTTGGGTAAGTCCAATTCATTGTGTTCCGAAGAAAGGAGGAGTGACCATTGAAGTAAATGAGAAAAAATGAATTAATTTCATTAAGACAAGTTACTGATTAGCAAATTTTTATAGAATATAGAAAATTAAACATGGTCATTAAGAAAGATCACTTTCCTTTACCCTTTCTAGACCAGATGTTGGATAGATCGGCTCGAAAAAAATATTACTGCTTTTTAGTTGGATATACTGAGTATCATCAAATTCTAATTGCTCCTGAGGATCAAGAGAAAACAACATTTACAAGCTCTTATGGAACATTTGCTTTTTGTAGAATGCCTTTCGAACTATGCAATGCACCTCTCACATTTCAAAAATGTACGATGTCAATTTTTAGTAATTTGATTGAACATGGAATGGAAGTACTTATGGATGATTTCTCTGTATTTGAGACTTTATTTGAATTATGTTTAAATAATTTAGAAAAATTTCTCAAGTTATGTGAACAAGTCAACCTAGTACTAAATTAGGAAAAAATGTCAATTTATGGTTGCAGGGGGAATTGTACTTGGGCATAAAATTTCTGAAAATCACATCGAAGTAGATCCTGCAAAAATTTAAGTAATTAAAAAATTACCACCCTCTACAATGGTTAGAGGGGTAAAAATTTTTCTAGGATATGCTGGTTTCTATAGGTGTTACATAAAAAAAAATTTCAAAAATAACTAAGCCATTATGCCAACTTTTAGAAAAGGATTCAAAATTTGATTTTAATGAGAAATGCATAAAAGTATTTGAATTATTGAAAAAAAAATTAATCACTGCACCTATAATAGTTCCACCTGACTAAGAGAAACAATTTGAAATAATGTGCGATGCTAGTAACTATGCTATTGGAGTTGCTTTAGGATAAAGGCACAACAAAGATCTTAAAGTAATATATTATGCTAGTAAAACTCTAAATGATGCTCAAATTAATTACACTACTACTATTACACTACTACTGAAAGAGAGACTGAAAGAGAGTTATTAGCTACTGTCAATGTCATTGATAAGTTTAGACCTTACTTAATTGGAACCAAATGTATAGTACATACAGATCATTCTGCTATGAAATGCTTGATGCAAAAAAAAGGATGCTAAACCAAGGTTAATTAGATGGATACTTCTTCTACAAGAGTTTGGTTTTATGGTAATTGATAGAAAAGGAAATGACAATCAACTAGCTGATCACTTGTTAAGACTAGAAAAAAAATATTAACTAATTTTGCAAATGAAATTTTAGAAAATTATTGTGATGAACAATTATATAATATTGATATAATGAATATACCGTGGTATGTCAATATTATAAATTATATTGTAAGTGATATTCTACCACCAGATGTTAAGAATCAACAATTAAACAATTTTTTTATGATTCAAAATTCATTTTTTGGGATGACCCATATTTGTATAAACAATATAAAGATCTAATTATTAGGTGGTGTGTGCCTTATGAAGAAACTCAACAATTAATTAAAAGATGTCATGATTCTGAATTTGGAGGATATTTTAGAACAAATAAAACTGCACATAAAATTTTGCAAGATGGATTTTATTGACCTAATTTTTTAAAAGATGTTAATAAATATATTAAAGCATGCGATCGATGTCAGTGATTAAGAAATATTTCTAAAAGAATACAATGCCTCTAAATTACACATTATAAGTTGAAATTTTTGATGTTTGGGGATAAGATTTATGGAACCATTTATGCCTTTATTTGGAAATTTATATATATTACTTGTTGTTGATTATATGTCCAAATTGATTGAAGCTATCGTTGTACCTAGATGTGATGTTCAAAGTGTTTCTAACTTTTTAATAAAAATATTTTTACAAGATATGAAATGCCGAGAGTAATTATTACAGATGGAGGATCCCCTTTTAGGAATAAGATAATCAAGAAATTAATTTTAAAATATGATAATATACTTAGATTCTTTATTGTTTATCATCCTTAGACTAGCGGTCTAGCAGAGATATCAAATAGTGAAATAAAATAAATTTTAGAAAAAGCTATAAATTCCTATATATTGGATTGGTCAGCTAGATTAGATATAACATTATGGGCATGCAGAAATGCTTATAAGTCTCTTATTGGAATGACACAATATAGACTTGTTTTTGGAAAAAACATGTCACTTACTAATAGAATTGAAGCATAAAGAACTTTGGGCAATTAAGAAATTTAATTTTAATCTAAGAGATGCTGGTGAGAAAAAAATATTACAACTCAATGAACTTGAAGAGATTAGAAATGAAGCATATGATAATGCAAAAATCTATAAAGAGAAAATAAAAATATTGCATGATCAAAAGATTATTAAAAAGTAGTTTAAACCTGCTTTTATTAAAGATCCAAAATAAGATCCTAAAATTGGAAAGTTATTTAAAGTTAATGGGCATCGATTGAAACATATTTATGAAGGACACATGCCACAATTTAAGGAAATTTTGATGTTAAGTCATCCTGATTAAACAATGGTATGTAGGCTGACGACGTTAAACCAAGCGCTTATATATATATATATCTCTTACTATTTTATTTAATAAATGTTTTTTATACTAAAAAATAATAATACTTTTTGAATCCTACAAAATTTTATATATCATAAATTAAGACAAATATTGGTATTGGAGGAAAAATTGGAATCGAATTGAACAAAGAAATAGAGAAGCAATTTTGGCACCCGTCTACATAAGCCATAGCGCTGACAGCGCCATCGAGAGCGCCGACAACGTCTCGAGTAGTTTCGTGCGTTCAGGATGAATTTAGCGGACTTTGGCAGGATTATACTCCTAAAAAACCATTGAGAGGTGTTTTTAAATGCCTAAAAACTGCCTTGGATGACTAAAAACAAAACTGTCTTGGATGACTAAAAACTGTCTTGGATGACTAGAAACTTCCAAATTTTGAAATTCATGGCTTCTAATTCTAGAAATACTTCAAGGTAAGGAGTTTACAATAAAAAAAGGTTTATCAGCTTTGACGAACAAAGATTATACAACAGTCATCACGATAAAGAGACTTATCAATGAGAGAGGCTTTGTCAATAATGGATTGAGTAATCCAAGTTCACAGATTGAGAAAATCATTGTACAGAGGCTTTGGGAAGTTCTATGCTACACTACAGTTGCAGTTGTTGTACCAATGGTAAAGGAATTCTATGCTAACATACATGGAATTACCCAAGGAATCGTCTTAGTTTGAGGTAAGGTTGTACCATTTACTCTGCCTCAAATTAATGATTTGTATATGGTAGAAAACATGTCAATCTGTCATTATAAAAATTTTATCCCAACGAGAGATATAATGCAGGATGTATATCATTTTTTGATGGATGAAAATGATAATTTTGAAATTAAAGATGAGGGATACATTTGTTTCTCTGCTTCACTACTTAATATAATAATAAAATAATGACATTTCTTCATCTTTACAAAATTACTCCCTACTATGAAGATTGGTAGAGTTAGAAAAGAAAGTGTAATTTTAAACTATTGCATTCAATTGAGAAAGCCCATTTATGTGGGATCAATTACCTTTAAATATTTTATGGGTATTATTATGAATGGGCCTATATATGGACTGAGACATCCTTCTATAATTTTCTTACTTTGCATTCAATCTCAAGTTCCATATGAAAGTTGGGAGAAAGTGCTCTTACCCTGGGAGCCCGAGCTTCCTATTGTTAACAATTATATTGAGAATGGAAATGAAGAATTACATATTATTTTGGATCATTCATCACATGTTTCAACACCATTAATGTCACAAACAGTTGAAAATTCAATAGCTTTGGAGAAGAAAAGGAAAAAAATTGAAAGAAAACTTCAGAGTATTATAAAGGCAATAGAAAATCTTAAATACCTTTTTGATCACTTAAATTGGAGGATGAAGGAGAACTTTGAACATACTAGAAAAATTGAAGCAGATTTGGTGTAGATGTTCAAGAAAAATGTAAGGATCGATGAATATTCGATTGATCAAATCTCGTACCAACTCTTCTAAAATTTTTACTTCCATTAACAGTCTATGGAAGATTTCAGAGGAGGAGAAAGTACTGAAGAAGATGAAGCAGAATAATTGAAGAAGTTGGACTCTCTACTATTTTAAATTAACTATGTTTTTAATGTGATTGTGTTGGATTTACTTTGCTTTATAAATCTTATAACTTTAATTGTGTGTATAGTTTTATGTCAGTGTTCTAGTATTGTAGCTTGATTTTGATGCTGAATTATAATTTAGTTTGCGTTATCTATGTGAAAGTGTGATTAAAAAAGTGTATTTGTAAGAATTAGATTTTCATATATAAAAGTTAGTCTGGTGTTGTTTGTGAAAACACTTATTTGTGAATTATTTTAAGATGAAAATAAGTGTTCAAAAAGACTAATTTGACTTTGCAGTGAATAAAAAGAATGTTGAAAATTGCAAAAAATTGAAAATTAATTTTTTGGCCACTTGCGCTGACGGCGCCAGTATGGGCGTTGACATCGCCCTCGACCTAAAAGTACCCAAATCCCTTAAAATTTGTGATTTGTACAGTAAAAGCACTATTTTTACCCTTTCAGTCACCTTCAACCTCTAATTTGTGCACCTAGGGCTTACTATTGATTGATTTTGAGGCAATTTTAAGGCAAAAGAAGTTCGGATTTCATCTTCTCTCAGTAAGAGCTACACTTAGAACCCAAATTTTTTTATTTTCACCAAGGGTTTATCTTACATTGTCGAAATCCAAAATTTTGAAATTTTTTGAGAATATTTTGAGAAAATCCTTTGGTGAAGAACTCTTACTTAGTAGATTTAAGTTAATAAAATTCTACATTTTGACTTTCAAAATTTTGGGAATTTATTTAGATTTTATCAAATTTTTATAGATTACCATGGCACCGAGAATGAGAAAGGGAAATAGGAAAGTGGATTTTGATGATCAAAAGTTTGTCAACTACAAAGCTAACATTTTCTTCAATAGTCTGCTTGCAACGAAGAAATTAATTTTGGATCGAGCATTTAAAAACCTTGGTGAAGTCGAAAGATTAATCATTGCTCTGCAGTGGGAGAATTTTTATTACTTTACTATCGAGGCTATTATTGGTATAGTGATGGAGTTCTATTCTAACTTAAAGAAAACTTTTGAAGACTACGTTTTTATTCATGGGAAAATGGAAGAATTTACTCCAAGAAGAATTAATGAATTTTATCAATTAGAGGATGTATGTAGCTATCAGTACAAATCATGTTCTGCTACAAATGAAGCCTGAGATAAAGTTATTTCTTATTTTACTGATGGAAGAGGAGCTTGGAAGGTGAAGAATAATGTTAAGGTAAACTTCCCTCTTCCTATGTTAAAAGTAGTATCTAAGGCCTGACATTATTTTCTATCTACTACAATGATACCAACAAATCATCATAACTAGGTTACAAAGGATAGAGCCATGTTGAATTTTTGTATCCAACAGATGAGAAGGATAGGGGTAGTCTCTATTGTTTATAAAAAAACTTGTTCTATTTCTTTGGGTGAAACTACTAGTGATTTAGCACACACTGACCTGATCTTCACACCATGTGAACAGGCAGAAGTTGATTTTGGAATGAATGAGGAGAGGATTGAACCACTAAAATGTATTGGGCGTGCAAAAATTAAAATTTATGAATCTCATGTTGGATGGAGATCTGCAAGTAGGAGTAGGGATATTCCTTCTTCTTCTATCACCCCCTACTCTCCAGGGACTTGTGGAGCAACTGATGATCCAACAGGGAGATATCTTGAGGATGGAAAATAGAATGGAAAATATGAAGGCCAGAAATGCACATAATGATTATTTAACAATTTATAACTTTTAATAGGATGCTACTTATGATGATGTGATGGTTAGATACATGAGGGGTGACCACTCAGTTCAATTTCCTACTCACCTTGTGTTTACCCCGTATTAACAGCAAAACTCCGATGTAGAAGAAGATGACGATGATGACTGGTGATGTTTTAGTTTGATCTTTTTTTTAGTTTATAGTTGGTGGTACTTTATTGTTATTATTGTTTGTTTTTAGAGTGTGATACTTTATTTTATTTTAGATGCTGTGTTATATTGTAAACCATAGGTTTGTAAAACTGTTTTTACATTGGAAATCATTTTAGTATTGTTGTTAGTTTTTAGTACTTTGTTGAATGTATTTTTAGTAAATTCTTTCTCAGCAAATTTATTATGCATTTGGTGTTATTTAATGTTTTAAGTCTTGTAGCTTTTCATATTAGTACCTACAATATTTCAGAGTTAAGTTTCATTATCAGAACCTTCAACAAGTCAGTCTTTTCAGTTATATTATCAGAAAATTTTAAAAATTTAACATGACCTTTGATATTAGAGGGTGACTTTAGATAACTATATCTATGTCTCTAAATATATAATAAACTTAAGTAAAAATATAGTAAACTTAAGTAAAAATTTTCAATAATAAAGGTTAATTTTAATGATTAAGATATTTGGTATAAGAGAATAAGGCTTTATTTTAAGGCAAAGGAACTTTGGATTTCATCTTCTCTAAGGAATTTGTCTTTTTGAAGTGTAATTTGTCTTTTTGAAGTGTTAAAAAATCTTAAAGATTCATGTAAGAAGAAAAGAATAAAATTTTATGAAAAATCTTTAAAGCTAATAGTGATTTATAAAGTGAAAGAATGTGAAAAGTTTTTAACTTTAAGAAGGGGATAGTGAAGGTCAAAATCATTAAAGGCTATCTAGATATAGTAATCCTCACATTAAAAAAAAGAAAAAGGACTGAAAATGATCCTAAAAAAAAAAGAAGAGAGAAAAGAAAAGAAAAGAAAAAGATGTGAGGAGAAGCTTGAGGAGATTCCTCATTAAAAAATTGGTTTCACTTGAATCAACTTAAAGAAAAAGGTTTGGCTACATTCTCTAAACTTATATTAAAGTATTAACAATTTTACTAGTAAAGTTTTATGAAGTTCTTTTTCATATGGATATTCTAAGTGGCTTTAATATGATAATTTGCAATTTTCCTTGAAATGAATAGAGAATCAAAAATCTTAGATTTGATTGCAAGATATTCTTATACCTTTATTATTAAATGGAGTTATTTTAATTTTTTCATAAGTTATCCTATTGTATTTAGTGGCAAAAATATGAAAAACTAGAAGTTAAAACTCTTTGTCATAAGTCATATTTATATGTAGTAAAAAAGTTACTTGAGGACAAGTAACATTTAAGTTTGAGAGATTTTGATACACCAAAAATATATGCATATTTTGACATATATTTTATACTCATTTTTGGTGATATTGTGCTTTAAAGTAAGGTATTTTTCATGTTTTATTGCATGTTGTTGATGTTTATGACTTGAAGCAAAAAGGATGGAATTTGGAGTCAAAATGACGTTTTTGAAGAAATACTCAGTGTCGACGGCGCCAGGATGGACGCCGACGGCGCCAGGATTGACGGAGATGGCGCAGACCTACATAACAGAGGCCAGACTATCCTCAGCAGCGACGACACCATTTAACAGAGAGTTCACGGGCCACTGGTGCTGACGACGCAAATGTCAGTGCAGGACTTGTTTCTAGAAGATTCAACAAGTTTGGATGCTTTTTGAAGAGTTTTTGGATGCACCCATTGGAAAACCAACATTAGGCTCTATTTTGAGCAGAAATTGATAAGAAAAGAATCTCTTTTGCCCCTTTCAACTGCTTTCCACTCTCTTCCACGCTATTCCACATTCCCCACAGCCACTTAGAGTCCATTAATCATTTATTTCTGTAGAGTTTTGAGTTTTTGTGGTGAGTTTAAGTGTGAATTCTTCTTTAAGAGTGTTAGAGAGGGAGAAAAGTGAGAGATTTCTTCTTCCAACATTTTCTAAGAGAGGCTACAAGGGATTTTCTTTGAGAAAGAGTTTCAGATAAGTGTTGTTTGTTTATTATTGTTGTATGAACTTTCTTTTATATATGAAATTTATGTTTTGTTGTATCTTTCTTATGAAGTCTTAGTAGTTTCCTTTATCTTTCTCCCTACTCTGCGATATGGTGAAATTTAAAGATAATTTAGAATTGTCAATTTTAAAATATAAAATAAATTGTGAAGGTTTTTCAACTCCGTTCTTAATTTACATTTTGATTTGGCCAATTGAATTATTAAAATCTGTTGTGAAACATATGATCCGAGAAATGAAGTATGAGTTCTAAAACAATAGTGATAATCACATTTAATTCCATGAAGGAGTATTTTGTTCATGGAATTACGTGAAAATAAATACGGAAATATACTTTGTTGGGGGTAGAATTGTAGATTTTAGGGTGACAGACTAAAATCCTCAATTTGGTCTTAATGTTTAAGAGCAAAAGCGAGTGTTAGCCTTCAAAGGAAGGGAAGTGGGAGCTCTGGAGTGAGAGCCAGTATCCTCCTAGCCTAACCACAGATTTAGGGACTAAACCTGAGATTAGCCAATGATTTTCTATAACACTGTATCAAGGTAGAGAATTAAAACTACTCCTATTTGTGACAATACCTATTTAAACCATTTATTTTAACTCATTTTACCAAAAACTCATTGTAGTGGAAAGGATGCTTTTTCATATTAGAAAACTTCATTACATAAAACATAGTTTAGTAGTTACTGTTTAAACTTTGCATTTTAGTTTTGTTATTAGATAATAATTTAGTTCTGACGTATCTTTAAATAATTTGAAATTAGTGACAGTAATTTCATTTTATTTCTCTGAATTTCCTAGTTAATTTATCACTAGTTAATTTATCATTTCAGTTAATTTATCATCTCAAAATTTAAACCTTGCTCGTGGGATCGATATTTGGGGCTTCAATAGAAAGTCTTATATTACATGACAACAATACGTATACTTGCGTAGAATCCTAACATAAATTGCTTAAATTTCTTATTCATAAAATAACACATCAAGTTTTTGGCATCATTGTAGAGCGGAGTTAACTTTATAAGTTTTACACAACTATATTTTCAGGATCACCGCTCTCCCTCTCCCTCTCCCTCTCGTTCTTTAACGACGGGTTGAAAGAGCATGAAGAGGCTTACACAAGTGTCGTTATAAGTTTTACACAACTATATTTTCAGGATCACCCCTCTCCCTCTCCCTCTCCCTCTCGTTCTTTAACGGCGGGCTGAAAGAGCATGAAGAGGCTTACACAAGTGTCGTGGGAGATCATTTGGGGATCCTTTGGAGAGGCCTTTTTGAGAGAGAGTAAGGGAGTGAAGAAGAGCTTCTCCTCCTCTCCTTCATCATCTCCTTCCTTACTTCCCCGTCCTTTTCATTTCCTTCATTTTCATACAAATTTCTTAAAAGTAGGAGGTTTTCTAGAGGAAGAGCTTCATCCTAGCTCATCAGAGGATCATTGGAGCATCGCTAGAGCACTAATAGAACACTACCAAAAACATGGACCTTTTTCTATCAATAGAATAACTTCCTCCAACTTGATGAAATGCGTCTGAAACCATCACGATGGTGATATTTTCTAAATCTTCACATTTTTCTTCCCTAGCTAGCCTTTGATTAGTCTAGATTTTTTATAATGTGTTTGGACGAACAAACAGGGTAAGCATGGTAGGCTAAAAATTTTCGGCATGGTTGGGCTCCCTTTTATTGTCTTTGATTTTCTAGAGGTAGCCCTAAATTAGGGAGCTTTCATCGGACATTCCTAGAAAATCTAAAATATTCCACCTTTGAGAGCCCTAGATATAAATCCCAACATGTTAGAATCCCAATTTCTCACAACTTTCGCACCCCTTACCTTCCTTGGAAAGGTTGGGTGAGTCCGATCTCGAAAGATGGGAAAAGCTTTATGGTAAGCACGTCCTATGAGATTATGGGAGTTCATATGATTGAAAAAACTTTTAGTTATTTTTTCCTACAAGTGGTGAAGGACTTCCCATATAAGAAATCAAAGGCTGAAGTTCTCCACGTTCCATGCCAAAGTCAGAGGCGACTATGCTGCAAATCCAAGAGCATCAACCCTAGGTACCTACACAAGGTCGTTATGATCAGTTTGACATGTATTTGAGCATTTTGGCTTTCATTGCATATGTATGCTCATTTATGGCATTTTTCATGTGGATTGTATCCCATATCATATGCATGATTGCATGAGCACTTCAGGTTGATCTGCCATCTCGAGTTGATCCCTGATCCTTTGGGTTTGATCGGCTGTCCAAAGTTGATCACCCTATCTTTCTGGCCTGATTGAACATTATGTGTTTAGCACCTACTTTGGCTTAAATTTGTCATCCTAGTACAATAACCTTACTTCTTAGATTTGATCGACCACTACGTGTTGATCACCCACTTCAGGTTCAATCGATCACCCTATCTTTTAGGTTTGATCAGCCGCTGCGTGTTTATAACCTTGTTGACCTCATTTTTGGTTGAGGTCTAGCTTTTTCCTCCTTAGTAGCCTAGAGTCTAGCCATAGGACTTTCCTGTTGTCTATTCCTAGAGGACTAGAAAAGAAACCTTCACCATTAGAAATTTTACTCTTCTTTGCTCAACTTGAAGTTCCACATATTGGTCTTAACCTCTAGCACTTAGTAGGTGTGGTCAGTATGAGGGAAATTAAGGGAAGCCTCCTATAGGATGGTCAGACCTTAGGACTAACCCTGGGTGATGATGGTTGAAATGGCTTGCACACACTACACACTCTCACATATCCCAAAATCTAGAATCCCTTAGTTTGGTCTCCTGACTCCTTCTGGAATGCTCATATAGATGGACCTATACCCTTGTTCTTTGGCAAAGAGGGCTAGAGACAACATATTGAGCTTTTAAAATGAATCCTCATATGTCTCCTATTAGTTTGGTACGGCCTCATGGCTTGTTGGCCCATTCTAGCCCAAAATCACGAAAGTATCAAAATATCCCTACAACCCTAGTTTTTGCA
The DNA here is from genome assembly GCF_001263595.1 of Phalaenopsis equestris. NCBI lineage: Eukaryota > Viridiplantae > Streptophyta > Magnoliopsida > Asparagales > Orchidaceae > Phalaenopsis > Phalaenopsis equestris. The sequence continues at coordinate 150,798 of NW_018237207.1, read as the reverse complement.
AAAAAAGCCTAAAATTATCTAAAATACCCATATTTGCCCAAAAATCATCTCAAACCACGCACCACTATCTAAATTGACCAAAATTTATCACAATCACCAAATTCCCAAAATACCCCCAAAATTACCCAAAATTAGTAAGATGGCCCTCATGACCTAAAAATTTCAAAAATTCAAAATATTCTAAAATCATCCCAAATATTCTCAATTTCAATTTTTTATCATCAATTTGACTCAATTTGACCAAATTAGTCCAATTTGATCAAAAGCCCCAATTTTCCCTTAAAGGCCCAAATGTCCCCAAATCAACCCCAATTTTGGCCCAATTGACCCCAACCTTGCCCAATTTTAATTCTAAACCAAAATTCAGCATCCCCAATCCCAATATAATCAAAATACAAGCTTATTTTGACCCAATTGCAAGCCCAATTTCACCGAAATCAAAAAGCCCCAATTTTGATCATATGCCTAAATTTCCTAAATTAACCTCCCAATTCAATTCAAATCCACTTAAAATTCTTCCAAAGCCTTCATGACATATTCCTACACCAATCTAAACATTTAATTAGCCCAATTTCAATATAAATTTTAAAAGCCCAAATCCTTAAGTCATTCCAAAAAGCCCAAATTCAATTAAAAGCCCACATGACAATTTCCTCTCATCATCCATTCAATCAAAATCATTCCCTAAGTTCTAAACCCATAATCAAATCATTAAAAATCAAGAATCATGCCAAAATTCACCAAAAATACCAAATAAATCCAAAATCCCTCCTCATGAAAGTTGACCAAGCCAAAGGGAAGCCATGAAGCCACTCTCAAGCCATAGATGAGCCATAAGAGCCATGCCACATCACCATACTATTAGTAGCAAGAGGCCAATCTACTTTTGAAATATCCTTAAGATCCTTTTAACCCTTCCCATGAATCACCAAAACCCCATACTTAACAAAATCACTTCGATAATGACTTTACTAATGATTAAGCTAAAACATCTGATTTCCCTCAGCATCCAGGCCAGCATTGGTGGGTGAACCCAACCCAAATATATGACATGACCCAATTTGACCCAAAATAGCCCTTCACACATCCTATTTTAATTCAACACCTTTCCACATGATGTTGACACTATTCTTGGTTGTGGAGTAATCCGTTGGAAGCTGTCGTCCGCAGGAATTGAAATCTTGTCGCTCGCTTCGGAAAGACGTTTTAATTTACATATATATATAAGTTTTAGAAAAATATGAAAACAAAGTAACCCCATATTTTTTATAGTTTAAATGAAAGAGTACTATACCTCAAACCCTATATCTATCCCGAAGGATAAACACAAGATTTGAGGATGAGACTTGATCAAATAAACTAAGAAATTTATGACGTCCATTTGGTCTGCAAAACTATTTTATTTTGTGACATTTTCCGACAGTTCCCCTATTTAATACGAAGAATTAAGTAGGGTTTACATTAAGTTCAGTTTGGACAAGCTTCTTATAAGGGCAAGCCCCTTTAGTTAATTACATTATAACTGATCGAAGTCTTAAATGACTGAAGTAACTAAAGAAAACTCTCGATAAAAATTGGAGAATATTATCTTCAAAGAGGTCAAAAGGATAGGAGTTTTCAATGAGATCAGACAAACGAGGTGTGAAATGGAGATGGCTCAAATTTGGAACATCTATTGTAGAATCCAAAGGTGGAAGAACTAGGGGATGTCACAGATCCGAAAGAGAACCTCGATGACATCCCAGTCTATCCTATTGTTTGACATCAATTTTAAGGAGAAATATTTAGGTGTTTTATCCTGCCAATTTTATTTTTAGGGCTTACATTCATATGAAACGATAACACAAATAGCCTGGAAGATGTGAGGGTTTAAGTTGTGAAAGACGACAACCTCGGTTTGAGTTTTCTAGTGTGTCAAGTTATGACTTACATTGTTACATGAAATCCTAAGATAAGTTAGGGCTTACATTGTACAACAGTGCTGTACAAAGGCCTAAAGATGAGGTGAGAATTTATGTTGCATAAGTAGACAACCTTAAAATCTTTTGGCTTGGTTGCAGGAAGGAAATTGGTTTAGCTGATGCAGACATGTTTTCGAGTTGAAGATGACTGGGCAGCCCACAATGCTAGCTTTAAGCTCATTGCCTTAGTGAGTTTGAGTTCTTTAGTGTGTCAAGTTATGGTGTCAAATCATACAGCCCTATGTTTGTAGTTCTTTAAATATTATGGGGCATGTTAAAGTTGATTGGAGTGACACCGGTTAGGATCCTACGATTCCCTCGTTCCGGTACCACAATTTTCTATTGGATTTACTTAGTCCAATTAAATTTACTAAACTCAACTTAATGAGTTCCATAATTTCATTTAGACCGTGAGAAACCTCGTTAGCAAACGTTGGTTACCTCCTCCGAGGAATTCCCGATCATCCGGTAGAGATGCCTTAATTTATTTGAAGCTGTGTTTTTTTGTGTGGTTTTTGTGATGTTTGTGATTAAATTTTTAGTTGTTTTATATTTGAATATTGTGGCGGTGAATTTTATCTTGGTTTATTTTAATTTGGTTTTGGTTTTACAGCTATCCTAGCAATTTTGGTTTTCATGCAGGGGTGACATCATTGTTTAACATGCAAGTTTGTAAGCATGAAATTACAATGTAGAAAGTAAAAGAGAAAATGGTACTATAAACTGTGAAAGCGTACCTGGCGAGTCTTCTCGTTTCCACCTACTGAAAGGTCAGTACTTCCAAGGCATGTATATAATCTTGCAAGGAATTTAAATTGCATGAGTAGATGAGGGTTTAGCTATCAAATCCCACTTTATGATTTAGTTGAATCTCAGAAAATCCTAGTAGAAGATTTTAGGACAAAATACGATAAGTTCAATTTGTCCTTCAAAACACCCGAAAGATTCCAAAGTGATCGGGATATAACCTTGAACTGCTTTGAGGCTCTCTTAAATTATTTTGAGGTTCGTTTTGAACTTATCATATTGTTCCATCAATCATCTGAGGCTGAAGTGTGACTACACCGTTGCTCAGTGAAACTTAATAATTTAATTATCCCAAGGATAGGGTACTCGATTAGTGAATAGATGTTTCATTAAGAGTTATGTGAGTGAGTGCCCCTAAGGAAAGTTTGAGTTATTTAAGATTGTGGTGCCCACAAGTAAAGTTTGACTTGGAGTGTTTAAAGATATTCATTATCAATCTAATTATCTTCTAAATCAAATCAACTGAGCTTAGATATTGAGTCTAGGTCACTACCAAGCCCTTAGCAATCATAATTGGGAATTTAGTGAAGGTTAATATTTTTGTTTAAGTGATGTGTATTTTCATTTAAAGATCACATTATCACCAATTTTGGGCTTAAGGAAAGTAAATTATCATCCTTTTAGCTTAAACCTCTCACTCAAGAATTTTTTTATATTTGTCGACTTCTAAGTCAAGAAGATTAGGGGAGATTATTATCTGTTGATGTTGTGCAAAGGTGGTGGGTGAGTTTCTACCTTATAATCCCATTGTATTTCAATCATCCAAACATGTTTATTAGGATCAAAGTTACCCATTTACCCTGGTTAACCCTAAATTTTGATTAAGGCGCCAATGTCCAAAATGACTACATTGGCTTTAGGGGACTTCACCACATAACTCTTTAAACACAACTCAAATGACTTTGAGGATTTAAAGTGTTATGCCCATGAGGTAATTAAATTGTTAGAGGAGGATATGTGGACCTCTCAAAATATGATTTAATTTAGATAATTATTTAAATTTAGAAAATAGGATTTTCAAAAGTTAATTTATTTAATTATCCAAAATAAAATTTATATTTATTTAATAATATTTGAACTACAAAAATTATTTTTTATATTTTTATTAGACTCCTTTGAGTTCAAAAAACTCAAAGAATCAAAATTTATATTTTTGTGATTTTTATTTTATTTAATATAATTATTTTAGTGAGAAAATATGAAAAATTCACTTTTAAGCCTTTAAATTTTTTGTTACCTTAGAAAAAAATTAGAAAATATGTCTAATGAATTCTAAGTGATTAGGGGACATTTCTACTCATTTTGAATCTTTTTTTGTATTTTTGAAAATTTTGATTATTTTAATTATTTTTAATTCAAAATATATTTGAAAAAATGAAGTATTTTCACAAAAGTTGGTTTTATTTTTATAAAATGCCCCTGATCACAAGGAACTCTGAAAAAACATTTTTCATAATTTTTCTAAGCATAATTAATTTAATATAATTATTTTTATACAAAAAGCAAGGTTTCCTAGAGTATGTCAAATAAATTTGGTATTTTTATAGTGCCTAGACATGATTTTTATGAACAATGTGGAGTTAATTTTGTTAATTTTTATATGTATTTAATTTACAAAAATTAACACAATGTATTTACATTTAACCAAGTATAAAAATTCACAACATGATTCAAAGCATCAAAATATTTTTCATAGATGTCTCTGACCACAGGAAATCTACTAAAATTATTCTCATAATTTTCCTAGTGATATTTGGATCATGTCTGGCTAGCTTGATCTCCTCCGTCCATTGAATACACGCGCGATCGGACAGCTCTCCGTTGTCATCCTCGAGTGACCTAACCCGTGAGCCGTTCACATTAAAACCTTAAGATCTTGGCATAGACTCATCCAAATTGCATTAGGTTGGTTACTAAACCTTCATCTACTCAAGACAAATACATCTATATGGTTTATACAATATGAAATACAATAAATACGTATGGAGGGTCGAAATAAGCTCGGTTTAGGGTTTGAGTTCAATACCTTTGTTTCAGAGGGGAGGCTTCAATCAGATGGTTATGGTAGCTTTGATTGGTCCCAAAAACCCCCTAGATGAAGTCTCAAGCCTTGGTGAATGGTCTAAGTTTGAATTTGATCAAGCTTGATTTTAGGTGTTGGTCTAAAGCTAGGTTAGAGGCTATTTCAAAGGGATTTTTGTGGGGAATCAACTTCTTTCACTATGGGGATGGTGTGTGCATAGTTAATTGAAGTTTGGTTCACTATGGAGATGTGGGGAGTTATATCGTAGTTTTAGAAGAAAATTAAGCTCAAAATTGAGCTTCCATAGTGGGGATCAGTGGGGGAAAATGGTGGGTTAGAGCTGAGGAGGTCTTAGGGAGTCTTTGAGAGCAATTTGGCAAAGTTTCCTTAAGAAAATTTCAACACTTTTTTCTTGGCAATGGAGATGAGGTTTAAATAAAAATGGCTAAGGGTGGCTATCATGGCTAATTGAGGGGTGCAAATGGTGCTTAGGTGGAGGGTTTTGAAGTGCTAAAGCCAATTGGAATTGGCCAGCTCTGATGGGTGAGTTTGGGTTCTAATTTTTGTTTGGGCTCTCTGTTTTGGTGTTCTTCAACCACTAGGCCAGCCGGCATGGTTAGGGGAGGTGGCCAAGGGTCAAGTGAGCCATTGGGATGGTTAATTATAATTAACGCTCAATGACAAGTGATGATGGGGAAATTTTTTTGTTAAAGCCCATAAATGGGCATAAATCCCTTAATTTGGGGATCCATTGGTCTATAGCATGCCATGGCTAGTCCAAAGGGGTTTAGTGTGGTCCTTAGGAGGATCTTAGTGGCTTTAGAGTCATAAATTTGGTGACTTTAGGGTGGTTAGGCCAATTTTTGTGTATGGGTTCAATTTGGATCTAAATGACTAAAAGTTGGGTTTGGGTTAGGCTAGTTATGAATTTGAGCCCAATTGTTTGATCAACATTGTGTAGATGATTGTAATGAAGATTTTTTTGTGAAGGATTGAAATGATTTTGAGTTCAATTGGGGGTTCAATTTGAAGAATTTTGGAATTTTGATCATTTTGGGTATGTCTGGCTAGACTTGGGCCTAGGTTGGGCTAGGCTTGAGCTACGTCCAAATTTATTATTGAAAATGGTCTAAAGTAACATCATGAAAAGTTTTACAACATAAATTGGGTGCCAATTTTGGGGCTAGGGCAATCAATTTGGTAGATGTTGGATACATAGCCAATTTGGATAGCCAATTTGGGGATACATAGCCAATTTGGGGAAAATTTTGGGATTTTTGGATTTGGGTTGAAATTAAATGAAATTGAGGCCACACCAAGGACAATTTAAGGTCAACATTGATGTGTAGTAATGTTGTAGTAATGTTATGAAGCGTTTAGGATTCAAATTCAGGCCAATTGTGTCGGCCATGGGGTTCAATTTGGTGGGAATAGGCCATAGGACCAAAATTGGGGGTTTGACTTAGATCAAATTTAGGCTCAAAGCATGGGCCAATTGAGCTTGTATTTGGTTTAAATTTGTCACATGAAATGTGAATTTGAGTTTATGATTGAAATTGGGGGAAATTAGGATCAACTTGATGGACATTTGAGGTAACTTTGGGGAAATTTGCCCCTTAAAGGCAATTTGGGGGTTTTGGTCAAAAATGGTCAAATTGGTACAAATGGGTCCAATTGAGGGGTCAAAATGGGTTTTGGACACATTTGGAGTGATTTTGGATGCTTTTGGAAGGTTTGGGGTGCCATGGGTATTTTTGTAATTTTGGTAATTTTTGGGGTATTTTGGTAAATTTGGAATTTTGGGTGGTTTTGGGTAGCTTGGGTATTTTCAAAGGATTTGAAATTACTTTTGAACAAGTTTGGGTATTTTGGATGAATTTGAGGATTTTGATTAAATTTGGGATTTGGGGGTGTTTAGGTAATTTGGGTAGGTTTGGGGTTAAAAGGCCAAGTTAGATATTTTTGGTAGAATAAGAAAGCTAACCACCACAGATGAACTATGGACCAATGGAATCCCCTTTGGGGTCCTTTATGTATTATTAGTTATACCCTAGCCTAAGGTCAGCGGGTTTATGGGACCATCGACATGAGTCTTCCAAAGGATCCAGGAATCAAAGTCAACAATTATGGGTTTAGGGTTGGGAGTGGGTATAGAAGGGGTACTGAGTGAATGAGTGCAAGTGAGTGAAAGTGAGTGTCTTAGCTCTAGAACAACACCCAGAGTCAACCTTAAGGACAAGCAGTCCTATGGGAACTCAGCTTGAGCTCCTCCATATTGACCCTACCTACTAAGTGCTAGAGGGTAAGACCAATATGTGGAACTTCAAGTTGAGCGAAGAGGAGTGTAGAATTTCTAATGGTGAGGGTTCCTCTTCTAGTTTTCTAGGAAAAGTCAACAAGAAAGTCCTATGGCTAGACCTTAGTCTACTAAAGAGGAAAAACTAAACCTCAACCAAAAGTGAGGTCAACAAATGGACCCCCAATAGTTGGGGTCTGCTAGGCAAGCACACCGCGTATTAGAGTTGACCAACACTATCAACAAAAATAACACAGACTTCTAAGTCCACAGACCTAGAAGGAGGTATAGAATTGTGTGTGCTATTTGTTTCCACTGGGTAATTAACATGTGAATATTCGATTGAAGAAAAGAAGTAGGCACTCCCGCTGGAGACTGGAGAGTGGGTTTGAGTTATCAAGTCTTAGGTATTTAAAGAGGATGGGAATCAGTATGTATGTGCTGACCCTGGGGTGGGAATTAAAATTTAGGTATTTATTCCAAAAAAAGAGTCGGAATTTAGGTACCAACATCGAAAAAGGGAACCATAATTTAAGAATTAATCCCAAAATGAGAATTGAAATTCAGGTGTCAATCTCAAGCGAGAGTCAGAAGTTAGGGACCAACCTTGAAAGAAGGGAATCGGAAGTTAAGAACTGATTCTAAAATGAGAACTGAAAGTTAAGGATCAATCTAAAGAGAGAGTTGAAAGTTAGGTACCAACCTCAAAAGGAAGGGGAGAATCAGAAGTTAGGACTGATTCTAATAATGAGAATTAAAAGTTAAGGATCAATCTCAAGAAAGGGTCGGAAGTTAGGGACCTATCTCAAAAGGAGGTAATCAAAAGTTAAGGAATAATTCCAAAATGAGAATTAAAAGTTAAGGATCAATCTCAAAAAGAGGATCGAAAGTTAGGGACCGATCCCAAAAGGAGGGAATCAGAAGTTAGGACTGGTTCCAAAAATGAGAATTGAAAGTCAAGGATCAATCTTAAAAAGAGGATCAAAAGTTTGGGACCGATCTCAAAAAAGAGAAAATTAGAAGTTAAGGACTGATTTCATAATGATAATTGAAAGTTAAGGATCAATCCCAAAAAGATGATCGGAAGTTAGGTGCTGATCTCAAAAGGAGGGAATCAGAAGTTAGGACTAATTTCAAAAGTGAATTGAAAGTTAAGGATCAATCTCAAAAATAAGTTTGGAAGTTAGGGACTGGTCTCAAAAGGAGGGGGGAATCAGAAGTTATGATTGATTTCAAAAATGAGAATTGAAAGTTAAGGATCAATCTTAAGAAAGGGTCGGAAGTTAGGGACCGATCTCAAAAGGAGGGAATCAGAAGTTAAGGAATGATTCTAAAATGAGAATTGAAAGTTAAGGATCAATCTCAAATAGAGTATCAAAATTTAGAGACTGCTCTCAAAAGGAGGGAATCAGAAGTTAGAACTGATTCCAAAAAATGAGAATTGAAAGTTAAGGATCAATCTCAAAAACAGAATCAGAAGTTAGGGACTGATCTCAAAAGGAGGGGGAATCAGAACTTAGGACTGATTCCAAAAATGAGAATTGAAATTTACAATGAGTTTGTAGTGTTGAACTCATAGATATGTGTTATGTGAAAAAGTTGACATTTTTTTTACTAAGATATGTGAAATTTTGTCAGATTTAGTGCAGACAAGGATGGTCGTGCTGAGCGAGCAAAGAGTAAGAGACCTCGAAATCAAGAGAATCGACTCAACGGATTTGTTTTCTTTTCTTGTTGTTTTTATAATATTTTATTTTCAAAATATGTTTTCCAAAATTTAATTTTTGTGGGTTTACTAATTTTCAAAAGAGTGTTTTATTTGAATTTAGTGTTTTATTTGAATTTATTTTCAAAAGAGTGTTTTATTTGAATTTTATTATTAAGTTTTTATAGTTTTTGTTCTTTGTTCATTGTAATCTCGAACCAACATATGGTTCATGGCTTTTATCTATCGCACCAGAAGGGTAATTGAACAAATAGACAAAATTCTGAAAGAGATTGCTCCAATAAATGTTACAGATTGAGTGTTGACCAAAGCCTCAAAAAGTACAATTATTCTGATAGCATCAAAGTACATCAAAAAATATCCCATGCTAAGTACATATCATAGGTTGAGCATGTCTAATCTGCTGTAATGGAAATGCAATAAAAAGGAATCCTCTGAACGTCTGTCTCTAGTAAGGCAAACTCCTGATTGAGTTGACTTTCTAAGCCATGCTCCAGGACAAGAGTTCCTTTTTCATGTGCTTAGAGGTGCAACCCTCTCATAGCTCATATGACAGTAGTTCTTCTAGCTCTGGGTCTGGTAAGAATCCGTATGGCATTCTGTTTTCATCCATCCTCCAGAAAGTCACGAACACCATGCAGTGTCACACCCATAAAATACAATGTTTGGCAACGTCTGCTCTGTTTCCTTCAAGAACTGGTACTGAACCAACAGGTAGCAGAATTTCCACGGACTATCTAAATTCACCAGGGCTGATAATGTCTATTTCTTTTCCAGATAGGATATTGATCTTGCTCATGAATGAGACAGTGCAGAAAGGCCTCACAAAGTCATGATGGTCAATGCACGTAGGTATGCAGACTCCATCATATATGTTAATAATACAGTCAGCTGGCAGTATGCTCCATCGGACCATTCTTTTAATCATCCACTTTATCATGAGAGGTATTGGGTCCACCTGATTGTGTCTCAGAATCCCAGGAGGATTTCCTTGTCTATCATTGGTGAAGTTGTAACACCAACCACACTGTATAGTGATCATGCCCTTTCTTCGCATCCGCTTTCTTGGCTCTGAATATGTTCTTTCCATTAGCAGGCCCGCTCAACCTCTATCTCTCAAACAAAAAATGCAGCCGAGAATATTTCGTTCATCGCTCTCGGAGAAGAACTTGATTTATAGATCCAATCCTTCTAATATGTTGATGAAGCTACCTTGCACTTCTACATAGAATTTGAAGTCCCTTTTACTTACTTTGCTCATCTTATAGTATTCTGCGATATTGATGATCGGTGGCTGTCGGGGATGTTCCCTCATTTCAATGTTGACGAGATTCCAGGCTGGGCTGTCTTTGTTTGAAGTGGAATGTATGCTTTGCATCTGACTGGATATATGGCTCTATACCCAAAGGGACATATGGTTCTGCATCCATCGGGTAATCAGTGGTCTGAAATCCATCATCATAGGATACGTATTCCTCTAAAGTACTCTAGCGCTCAAGGTGGAAGACATTGCACTCTGAGTTGCAGTCCGGGCACTCCACGAATGCCCCTGTGGCTGACGTACGTGCTGGTATTTCAACGTTGCAGGTTAGGCAACCCGTACAAATAACATCTAAAGCTGGTAGTATTTATGGCTCTGTACCAAATCCTGACTCATCGACTGTAGCAGGCAGGCTGGAAGAGGTCTCTCTCATGCCTGGATCATAGATATCCCCTTCAGGGATAAAGGTGAGCAAGTTCTCTGCCTCTTTCTAGCATCTCCTCTCCTTGCGTAGGAAAGCCCTATGTTTTCAGAGGTTAGTGTTTCTACGCTGAGTCCTCCGTAGTGTTGCATCTGGAAGTCATTCATTATCAGAAGTGACTACGCCTCTAGTCGGAGTAGCTGTCATGGACGGCAAGCAACTGGTCCCCTCTATTTGGTCTTGTTGTACCATTACATTTTTCTCCTTCAGTGAGGAACTTTTTTTGGTGCCAAACTTTAGCAGTGAGGGTAGAACTTCTTTCTCTTGACTGCTGACCACATCCATCAGAGAACCCTCATAGTCCATATCGACTTAGCTAAAGTCCATGTCGAATTCTATGGTACCGCTCTGTGGCGCCCTTTCTTTGTTGAATGCGAGGTTCCAGCCATCTTTGAAAACAAAGATCAGCCTCTAGCCTGACATTTTTTCTCTGTAGACGACAGGAAAAACAACAGTGGGCTGAAATTTAGCAGGAACAAGAATAAAATAAAGTGTTATTAAAGAAAATTTTTGTATTATGTTTGTGAGAAAACCATTTGTTTATGTGTATATTTCATCTAATTTAGTAGAATATCAAGTTAAAAAGGAGAAAATTGAAGTGAGTAATTTCAAAAATTTTCATTAAATTTAGGTTATTCTTATTACAATTTTTTTGGACCTAGTCACAAATGTTTGGTGCAATAGATAACCCCAAAACAATCAAAATTTCAAAATTTCAAATTAAGCGATGTCCAGAAATGTAAGGTTGCTAGTATATCTTTTTTCAAAATTTCAAATTAAGCGATGTCAAGAAATGTAAGGTTGCTAGTATATTTTCAGGTATCGTCTGTTGATCGACAGCATGGGTCTTTCACCTAAGAAATCCACTAATTGGCAGACTCCCCTAGCGTAGGCCTTTTC
>NW_018237207.1:133557-138932 GCF_001263595.1 Phalaenopsis equestris | reverse complement strand
GACATGCTTCCTATAAGGGCAAGCCCCTATAGTTAATTACATCTTAAATGACCAAAGTCACCTAAGAAGACTCTCGATAAAAATCAGAAAATATTATCTTCAGGGAGTTTCAAAGGGTAGGACTTTTCAATGTGATCAGCCATAGAGGTGTGAAAGGGGAATTAGAAAATATTATCTTCAGGGAGTTTCAAAGGGTAGGTCTTTTCAATGTGATCAGCCGTAGAGGTGTGAAAGGGGAATGGCTCAAATTTGAAACATTTTATTGTAAAATCCAAAGGAGGAAGAAATAGGGGATGTCATGGATCCGGAGGAGAACCCCAATGACTTCCCAAGCTATCTTAATGTTTGGCTTCAGTTTTAAGGAGAAAAATTTAAGTGTTTCATCTTGCCAATTTTGTTAGTTAGGGCTTACATTCGTGTAAAATGATCACACAAATAGGCTGGAAGATGTGAGGATTTAGGTCGTGAAAAATGATAACCTCGGAATCCTAAGTTGAGTTAGGGCTTATATTGTATAGAAAGGTTATACGAAGGCCTAAAGATAAGGTGAGGATTTACGTTGCATAAGCAAGCAACCTCGAAGTCTTATGGCCTTGTTGCTTATATATAAGGAAGGAAGATTGGTTTAGCTAGGGAAGACAGGTTTTGCTGTTGAAGTTGGCCGTACTGCCCACCATACTAGATCCAAGCTCCTCACAGCAATTGGTTTAGCTAGGGAAGACAGGTTTTGCTGTTGAAGTTGGCCGTACTGCCCACCATACTAGATCCAAGCTCCTCACAGCAATGAGTTTGAGTTTTTTAGTGTGTTAAGTTATAATGTCAAATCAGGTGGCCTAATTGTTGATTTAAATTTTATGAGGGCATATTAAAGTTGATTAGAGCGACACCGGTTAGGATCGTACGGTTCCCTCGTTCCGGCACCACTATTTTCTATTGGATTCACTTAGTCCAAATGAACTTACTAAACTAAGCTTAATGCGTTCCATAATTTATTTAGATCATGGGAAGCCTCGTTAGCAACCATAGGTTACCTCCTCCAAGGGATTCCCGATCATCCGATAGAGACATCTTAATTTAGTTGAAGTTGTAGTTTTGTGTGATGTTTGTGATTAAAATTTGAGTTGTTTTATATTTTGAATCTTGTGGCGGTGAATTTTATCTTGGTTGATTTTAGTTTTTAGTTTTGGTTTTGGTTTTGTGGCTATCCTGATAGTTTTAGTTTTCATGCAGGGTGGCATCATTTTTTAGCATGAAAGTTTGCAGGTTTAAAAGTAAAATATGAAAGTACATGAAAGAACATTGAAAACTGTAAAAGCGTACCTGGCAAGTCTTCTCGTTCCAGCGCCTGAAACTCAAATGGCATGTTAAGGCAGTTTATAAGAAACAGGGAAGTAAAATTTTGATGTTCTACCTAACCCTAGGTCATACCTTGGTGGGTCCCTATTTTATCAATTAAGGATGATTTTATCAAGTGAAATATATTAAGTTTAGTAGATATCTGAGGTATCCAACAGATCTAAAGAAAGAAGCAGGTCTGTGCTGCTTTCTCGCTGCCTGGTGGAAATCGTGAGTTCCTTTAAACTTAATATGTTGCTCAATAATTCATCCTGTAAATACCCTTAATGCTCAGTGAACACTGATGTCTCTTTTATCCTAAGAATGCGGTAATTATCACTTGTGATTCAATTTAAGAATTATGTGGGTGAAGACCCTTAAAGAGGCAAGTTAGTATTGTTGGAACACTTAGTCAAATTTTGGTCCTAATTGGGCTTGTAGTGTTGGAAAGATGTTTTAATTTTCAATGATGTTTACTTTTCTAATCCTTATTTAAATTAAACTTGATTTAGCCTAAGTCAGTACTAAGCCCTTAAGACCTAGCTGAGTGTCTTAATTAGTTTTGAAAAGGCTAGGCTTTAAGTTCTCATGATTCATGATTTGAATTTTACTAGAACAGGGGTATTAAATTGATTAGTTATTGAGTTCAAAAGTCATACCCCCTAAGTCCTGGATTCATTTTATTTTAATAAACTTCCAAATTTTAATAATTTAGAAATTTATTAGCTTATCTTTTTCAATTAAGAAAGTGAGGTTGGTTTTTACCAATTAACCCCTTTTTTTCAAACATCCAAATTAAGATTAGAGGTTGCCCATTTCCCTCCTTAAATTAAGCCTAAATGTTAATTAGGGCTAATTTTCTAAAATTACACATTTGCCCCTAAAGCTCTAACACTTCATAATTTGTCAAATTTAATTCAAATGACTTTGAAATTTTTATCCTGCCTCATTCAAGGGTGAATTAAGACATCAGAGGAGAAAATTTGATCTTTCAAAATTTAATTTATTTATATAATTATTTTCATGCAAAATATAGGATTTTTCAAAGAAAATTCCTAACTTGACCCAGGTAACACCTAATCCCGTGAAATTTTTACTAGAGATAGACTTAGACTAGAGAAGTCTTTGGACCAAATTTCATGATTTTTTGAGTTTTATTTGAATTTTAAGAATTATTTCAATTTCTGGAGTATTATTAAGTATGAAATATTTTAAATGGGGAAAATTAAGTTTTATATTTTTGAAAAGTCTCCCTTAGGTTAGAAAACTTAGGGAGAAAGATTTTATCTTTTTTTGAATTTGTTTTGATTTATTAGAATTATTTTAGTGAAAACTCATTTTTAGCCTTTTAAAAGTTATTTTTAAACTTTGAAATTCAATATCTTTATTTAGAAAACTAGGAAAAATATTATAATTGTTCTTAAGTGATTAGGAAGTAATTTAGAACATTTCCATGAGTTTTATTATTTTTGTGATTTTTAGGGATTTTTAATTTTTTAAAGTTAAGGGAGTTTAAATAAATAGAAAAAGCTCTATTTTTCTACTTATCCACGCGGCACTCTGTCAACCTACGGCGGCGTCAACCTACGGCGGCTCCGAAGCTCCACGTGGCGCGCTCCCATTTAACGCCGTCGTTCATGCCAGCAGCCATGCGTCCCAGCCATGCGTCCCGTTGTTTGTGTAAAGAAGCACTGTCCAGCTTCATCTTAGCCATCCATTCGATGCACACTTGATCGAACGGCTCCCCATCATCGTCCCCGATAGAATGTTCTCGTGACCGTCCACACTAAAACCCCAAGATCTTAGGATAGACTCAACTAAATTGCTTTAGGTCTGATCCTATGGAGTCGTCTAAGTGAGGCTAACACATCCATATGGTAATCATGCAATTAAATTAAACCTAATCAAATGGAGAATCAAAATAAGCTCGGGAGGGAGAAAAATTTTATACCTTTGCTCTAAGAAGTGAAGCTTCAATTAGAGGGTCTTGGCATGTTTGATAAGGTCTAAGGAGACCAGGGATTAAGCCTCCTGACAGAATTCACTGTTAAAGCCTCTGGCACTAAGAACCTCCAAATTGAAATCCCAGCTTATGGTATCATAAGCTTTCCTTAAGTTGAGATTGTATATCATATTACCCTTTCTACAAGCTTTATTAAAATCCTATAGAAGTTCTTGAGCCAGAAGAATGTTATCAATGATGGACCTTCGTTTCACAAAGGTAGTTTGATTGGGTTTAATAATAGAGTCCAAGTGAGGTTGTGGCCTATTCACAATGATTTTGTTGTTGGTTTTATTAATGACAGTGGTCAATTTGGAGAGGTCTCTCTAAAAAAATTTTAGCACTTAGTTCAACGACCATGGAGGTGTCCTTTTATCAAAATGGGGTTATGGTGGTTGTCATGGCCAATTAGGAGGTGTAATGTGGCGCTTAGGTGGAGGGCAGAGGAGCTCTACAATTCAATTTGGCTGAGCTGGCCTCTAGGTTTTGTTTGGGTGAAGCTTCATGGGGGTGGATCTCGGTTTAGCCATTTTCTATTTTGGCCACTAGGCTGGCTGGCCGGCCAAGGGGAGGTGGCTAGGTGCTCAGGGCATCCATAGGAATCTATCACAACAATTTAATGCAAATGTGTTTTGATTTGGCAAGGATATCTTAAGCATGTGTATTTTTGGGAATAAGATCCCTTAATTTGGGGGACCTTTGGTTCATGGCTTATTTTAAGTGGTTAGATAGGTTTTTGGTCAGTCTTAGGGGTCAACTAGTGGCTGAGGTGGAGTTAATTTGGTTGCTTTAGGGTGGTTGGGTCACATTTAGTGCATGGGTTTAATGTGGGTTCAAGTGATCAAATTTTGGGTTTGAGCTAGGTTTTCCACGTCAAATGACTCAATTGATTGATCAAAATTGTGTAGATGATTTTCATGAAGATTTTTGGTGAAGTTTTGAAGTGATTTTGAGTTCGATTGAAGGGCCAATTTGAGGGAATTTTGAATTCAAATCAATTTGGTTATGTTGGGCTAGGCTTGGGTCTAGCTTGGGCTAGCCTTGGAATAATTCCAAGTTTATTGTTGTAAATAGTCAAGAGGGACCCCATAAAGAGTTTTCAACTTGAATTAGATGTCAAATTGGGGGTTAATGCAATAGTAAAGTGAAATATCAATAAAAATAGTATAAAATAGGTATAAAAATACCTTTCTGTAAAGTGTAATATCATATGGATTTGAGGCTTTACCAAGGACAATTGATGGTTTATTTTTATGTGTAAGAATGTTATCAAGATTTTTCAACATTAATTGGGGCCAATTGACTATGTTATGGGTTCAATTTGGTGAGATTAGGTCATGTGACCAAAATTGGGGGTTTCACCTATACCGAAATTGGGCTCAAATCATGGGCCAATTAATCTTGGATTCGGTCTAGTTTACCAATTAAGCTTGAATTTGGTTTATTTTGGTCATATCAAAAGTTAATTTGAGTTTAGGATTGTAATTGGGGTCAATTGAGATTAAATTGACGGACATTTGAGTTGAATTTGGGGAAATTTGGGCCTTTAAAGGGCAATTTGGGGGTTTTGATCAAAGATAATCAAATTGGCCAAATTGGGTTATGTGATAGTTGAAGAAAATTAAATTGGGAATATTTGGGAGGTTTTGGCATTTTTTGGATTTTTTTTGGAATTTTTTGAATTTTGGGGTAAGGAGGGGTATTTTGGTAAAGGAGGGGTTTTGGTGTAAGGAGGGGTATTTTGGTAATTTGGCTAATTTGGGAATTTTGGATAATTTGGGTGTTTTCAAGGTGTTTGAAATGATTTTGAACAAGTTTGGGTATTTTGGCAAGATTTAGATATTTTGGCCAAATTTGGGGTTATAAGGGTACTTGGGTAGTTTGGGGAATTTTGAGGGCAAAAGGCTAGGTTGGGCATCTTAGTAGAGTTGGAGTACCAACCACCATTAATAAACCATGGACCAATAGAAACCCAATTTTGGGTCCTCGATGTAGTGGTCTTAGCTAAACCCTAGCCTAGGGCTAATGGGTGTAGGGA
>NW_018237207.1:120823-133545 GCF_001263595.1 Phalaenopsis equestris | reverse complement strand
GTAGGGAACCACCTACAGGAGTCTCCCAAAAGTATCAATGGACCAAAGCCTAGATGTTCTAGGTTTAGAGTAACGAGTGATTGAGAGTGGAAACAAGTGCCTTAGCCCTAGACCAACACTTAGGGTCAACCCTAAGGTCCAGCAGTCCTAAGGGTGAGTCATCTTGAGTTTCCCCCAAAGTGACCCCACCTACTAAGTGCTAGAGGTTAGGACCAAAATGTGGAACTTCAAATTGAGTAGAGGAGAGTTTAAAATTTCTAATGGTGAGGGTTCATTGTCTAGCTTTCTAAGAATAGTCAATAGAAAAGTCATGTGGCTAGACCTTAGGCTACTAAAGAGGAAAAAACTGAATATCAACTAAAAGTGAGGTCAACAAATGGACCCCCAATAGGTGTGGTGTGTTGGGCAAGCGCACCGCGTATATTGGCGTTGACCGATGAGATAAAAAAAAACAAATTCAAACTCCTAAGTCAACAGACCCAAAGTTGTGTGTGTGTGTTTTTTTTCGTCGGGGATATTAGCAGGTGCATATTTGATCAAGTCAAGAAGTAGGGACTCTCGTTGGGAATTGGAAAGTGGATTTCAAGTTATGAAATTTTAGAGATTTCTAAAGGATGGGAATCATGTCGTAAGTGCTGACCCTGAGGTGGGAATTGAAATTTATGTATATATCCCAAAAAGAAAGGAAGAGTCGGATTGTAGGTTCCGACCTCAACAGATGAGAATGAAAATTTAGGTACTGATTCAAAAATGCGATTTGAAATTTAGGTATCAATCTCAGGGAGAGAGTCAAATTTTAGGTGTTGACCTCCGAAGATGAGAATCAGAATTTAGGTACTTGATTCAAAAATGAGATTTGAAATTTAGGTATCAATCTCAGGGAGAGAGACAAACTTTAGGTATCGACCTCAAAAGATGGGAATCAGATTTAAGGTACTGACTTGAGAATGTTGGAATTGAAATTTAGGTATCATTCTCAAGTAGAGAGTCAAAATTTAGGTATTGACCTCGAAAGATGAGAATTAGAATTTAGGTACTGACTCAAAAATGTGAGAATTGAAATTTAGGTATCAATCTCAACGAGAGAGTCAAAATTTAGGTATCGACCTCAAAAGGTGAGAATTAGAATTTAAATACTGACTCAAAAATGAGAATTAAAATTTAGGTATCAATCTCAGAGAGAGAGTCAAAATTTAGGTATCGACCTCGAAAGATTAGAATCAAAATTTCGGTACTAACTCAAAAATGTGAGAATTGAAATTTAGGTATCCATCTCAAGGAGAGAGTCGAAATTTAGGTATCGACCTCGAAAGGTGAGAATCAGAATTTAAGTACCGCAATTTAGGTACTGATTCAAAAATGAGATTTGAAATTTAGGTATCAATCTCAGGGAGAGAGTTGAAATTTAGGTATCGACCTCAAAAAATAGAATCAGAATTTAGGTACTGATTTAAAAATGAGATTTGAAGTTGAGGTATCAATCTTAGGAAGAGAGTCAGAATTTAGGTATCGACCTCGAAAGATGAGAATTAAAATTTAGGTACTGACTAGAAAATGTGAGAATTGAAATTTACGTATCAATCTCAGGGAGAGAGTCAAAATTTAGGTATCAACCACGAAAGATGAGAATCAGAATTTAAATACTGGCTTGAAAATGTGAGAATTAAAATTTAGGTATCAATCTCAAGGAGAGAGTCAAAATTTAAGTATCGACCTCGAAAGGTTAGAATCAGAATTTAGGTACTGATTTAAAAATGAGACTTGAAGTTTAGGTATCAATCTTAGGAAGATAGTCAGAATTTAGGTATCGACCTCGAAAGATGAGAATCAAAATTTAGGTACTGACTAGAAAATGTGAGAATTGAAATTTACGTATCAATCTCAGGGAGAGAGTCAAAATTTAGGTATCAACCACGAAAGATGAGAATCAGAATTTAAATACTGGCTTGAAAATGTGAGAATTAAAATTTAGGTATCAATCTCAAGGAGAGAGTCAAAATTTAAGTATCGACCTCGAAAGGTGAGAATCAGAATTTAGGTACTGATTTAAAAATGAGAGTTGAAATTTAGGTATCAATCTCAAGGAGAGAGACAAAATTTAGGTATCGACCTCGAAAGGTGAGAATCAGAGTTTAGGAACTGATTTGAAAATGAGAATTAAAATTTAGGTATCATTCTCAGGAATAGAGTCAAAATTTAGGTATCAACCTCAAACGGAGAGAATCAGAATTTAGCTACTAATTCAAAAATGAGAATTGAAGTTTAGGTATCAATTCCGAGAAGAGAGTCAAAATTTAGGTATCGACCTCGAAAGATGAGAATCAAAATTCAAAATTTAGGCGAGAATCAAAATTTAGGCACTGATTCAAAAATGTGAGAATTAAAATTTAGGTATCAATCTCAAGGAGAGAGTTGAAATTTATGTATCGACCTGGAAAGGTAGGAATCAAAATTTAGGTACTGACCCAAAAATGTGAGAATTGAAATTTAGGTATCAATCTCAAAAAGAGAGTCAAAATTTAGGTATCGACCTCAAATGGTGAGAATCAAAATTTAGGTACTTATTTGAAAATGAGAATTGCAATTTAGGTATCAATCTCAGGAAGAGAGTCAAAATTTAGCTATTGACCTCGAAAGGTGAGAATCAAAATTTAGGTACTGATTCAAAAATGAGAATTGAAATTTACAAAGAGCTTATGGTGTTGAATTTGCAAAAGTGTGTCATGTGGAAAGGTTGATTTTGTTGAAGAAGATTTGTAGAGTTTTGTGGGGTTTTGTGCAGAATGCAAAATTCTGCGGGGATGTAAAGTGGGTTAATGCAGATAAAGATGGTTGTGCTACGCGTACAAAGAGTTAAAAACTCTGAAAATGGGAGAATCCACTCAATATATTTTTTTCACATTTAATTTTTTTTTAAAATATGTCTTTAATGTTTTAATTTTAATTGGTTGATTTTTAAAAGAAATTTATTTTGTTGTTTATTTATTGGTGATTATTTTTATTTAAATTTTATTTAATGTTAAAGATTTGTTGTTTCGTTCTTTGTTCATTAAAGTTCTGAACCAACGTGTGGTTCGTGGCTTTCATCCATCACACAAAAAGGCAACTGAAAAAAAGGCACATTCCTGAAAAAAATTTTCGTTAATCTGCTTCAATAAAAAGATGTCAAGATGTCACAGATCGAACATAGGCATAGGCTAACACCTCAAGAGGTACAATATATAGTCCATGTCAAAATACATTCAGAACATCTCATGCTATGAATACATTGTAGGTTGAATATATCAGATACATATCATGTTGTTAAAAAACGAGTGAACCCTATGACCGTCTGTACTAGGTATGACGAGTTCCTGATCAAGCAAGCCTTCTTAGTCATGCTCTAGGATAAGAGTTCCCTTTTCATGTACTTAGAGTTATAACCCTCTCATAGCTCGTATAGCAGTAGCTTTTCCAGTTCCGGGTCGGGTTGAAATCCATATGGCATTTTCCTGTCATCCATCCTATAGAAACTCACAGACAACCTACTGTGTCGTGCCCCTGGAATGCAATGTTTGGCAACGTCTGCACTGTTGCCTTTAAGAACGAGTACTGAACCGACTGGTAAAGGATCTCCACAGCACCCCTGAATTCATCAGAGCCGACGATATTGATTTCTTTCCTAAATAAAATATTTCTTTTGCTCAGAAATGAGACCGTGCAGAAGGGCCTCACAAAATCATGATGATCAATGTGTGGAAGAATGCAATCACACTTTTCATAGATATTGATAATGCAACTATTGGGAATGCAGGTAGTAGGTACAATATTCCATTTGACCATTCTTTTGATCACCCACTTTATCATTGGCGGTAATGGATTTTCTACTTGATCATGTCTGAGGATCCCAGGTGGATTTCCCTGTCTATCATTTGTGAAGTTATAACAACAGCCACACTGTTTGGTGATTCTTCCCTTGCCTCTCATCCATTTCTTTGGCTCAAAATATGTATTTCCATGAGAAAGCCCCCTCAGCCTCTATCTCTTAAAGCAAAGATACAGTCCAGAATGCTTCATTCATCACTTTCAAAAAAAACCCTGGTATACAACTTCAGGCCTTCCAGTATATTGATGAACTTTCCCTTAACTTCTTCATAAAACTTGAATTCACTTTTATTTACTTTACTTATCTTGTAGTATTTTATCATGTCAGGGGTTGGCAGGTGTCGGGTGTTCCTTCCTTCGAGCATTGGCAGGAACCTAAATTGGAGCTGGTTGATCTGGAGCATGAGACTCGACCTCTAGCGGGATGTACGACCCTGAGCTCCATGGTACATACTGATTCGTCTCCAAAGGGACATATGGTTCATCCATCATAAAATCTGAATTATGAGATCCATTCGTGCTTGAGGTGTACTCTTCCAATATACTGAAACGCTGTAAATGTAGAACATTACAATCTGGGCATTATACAAACGCGCCTGTGGCTAATGTTTTGGTCGGTATTTCAGCGTTGCACATCAGGAAACCCTTGCACAAAGCATCTAAAACTGAAAGTGTGCCTGACTCTGTCACAAACCCTGGTTCTTCGTCTGTGGAGGGTAGGCTAGCAGAAGTTTCTTTCAGGTCTGGATCATAAATGTGCCCCTCAGGAATAAAGGTGAGCAAGTTGTTCGTCTCTTTGACCTTTGACGTATGCGTTCTTGTCATAGAAAAGCTCTCTGCTTCTTGCGGCTGGCTTTCCTGCGTTACGTCCTGCAAAGTGAAGTACTTCGCAGTCATTCGTCATTGGTGGCTATTAAGCCTTCAGCAGGTGTAGCTACCATGGAGGGTAGACGGCTGGGCCCTTCCATCAGATCTTGCTCTGTTATCACATTCTTGCCTTTGCGTGATACATTATCTTTAGCGGTCACTCTCAGTAGTGAAGGCAACCCCTCTTTCTCTTTGCAGCTGACTACATCCTTGAGAGGACCTTCATATTCCATGTCAACTTGGTTAAAATCCATGTTGAAGTCAATGGTACCGCCCTGCGGCGCCATCTCCTCATTTAGTGCGAGGCCCCAGCCATCCTGGAAAGCAAAGTTCAGCCCCTGTCCCGACTTTTTTCTGCAAACGATAAGAAAAACGTCAGTGGGCCGAAACTTGTCATGAACAAGAACAAAACAAAGTATTTATCAAAGTAAATTTTAGTTTGTTTTGGTGAAATTAATTGTTTATTTTATGTATGAGTTTTGTTTAGTGGAATATTATACTCAAAAGTGAAAAGGAGAAAATTTGAAGTTTAAAAATTTCTTTCTCAAAATTTTCATTGTATTGAGGTTAATTACGAAATTTGAACCCAGTCATAGACATTTGGACACATAGATAACCCCAAAACAATCAAAGTTTCAAAGTTTCAAAGCAAGCAGAGGCAACCAACGTTAGGTTGCGTAATAAGTTTTCAGATATCATCCATTTAGTGGTAACATGGGTCTTTCACCCCGGAAGTCCACTAACTGGTAGGCTCCTTCTGTCTAGACCTTTTCAAAGACAAATGGTCCCTACCAAGTTGGCTCAAATTTCCTACCTATCTTGTGGTGTGCAATAATAGACCTTTTGAGCACAAGTATGAGGTCACCAACTTTGAATGTCCTTAGGCAGACCAATTTGTCATGGGCTTGTACCATCTTCACCTGGTAAAGCTCCAAATATTTTTGTGCTTCTAGCCGTTTTCGCTCGAGACTCTCTAGTTGTTCAAGTCCAAGTTTTGTGCTTTCTTCTGTTGCGAGTTGGTTGGCAACTGCGACTCTGAGAGATGGTGTCTGGATTTCCAGCGGTAGCACTGCCTCAGACCCATACACAAGCATATAGGGTGTACACTAAGTAGGAGTTCTGAAAGTTATCTGGTAGGCCCACAAGGATTTTAATAGTTTGTTTTGCCGGTCCCTTTCTTTTTCATCCAGTGTTTTCTTCAAAATTTGTACCAGTGTTTTGTTGAAAGCCTCAGCCATACCATTTGTTCTGGGAAAGTAAATTGTAGAGTATCTCAAATCTATCCCATGCTTTTTGACAAAATTATTCATCTTTGTACTTCCAAAAGCTGTTCCATTATCGGAAATTATTCTTCACGGTACTCAGAAATGGTACACAATTTGGCTTTTGAAAAATTGAACGATGTGCTATGTGGTAACCTCACGTAACGGTACTGCCTCTGCTCATTTGGAGAAGTAATCTATAGCGGTAAATATAAACTTGTGTCCTCTGGAAGATCAGACCTATTATGTCCATGCCCCAACACTCGAATGGCCGTGAGGCAACAGTTGGGTGTAGCACATTCAGAGGATGGTGTAAGACCACCCCATGCACTCGGCATTGGTGACATCTTCTGGCTGTATCCATGCAATCAGACATCATTGCTGGCCAATATTACCCAATTCTTTTAATCTTCATCTTCATTTATGGCCCTAAATGGTGAGCGCCACACAATCCGACATGTACCTTTTTGCCAATATCTTTTTGCCAATACTATGTCCTTCGGCTCTGCTCAAACACTGTAGCCACATCTGGTCGAATGAGCTTCAGTCGATAACATTTCCTATCAAGGCGTAAGACATAGCTCTTCTTGTGATGTGGTGGGCCTCAAACTTGTCTTATGACAGTTTTCCAGTATGTAAATATTCTATTAATGGCTTGCGTCATTCTTCGTTGATGTATGCAACTGTATTTGTTGTTTCTTCTTTTCCAAGCTTGAGTAGAGTTTTGAAATTGGTCCAAGACAAGACTCGTCTTCCTTGCACTGTGACTTCAATGGAATCCTCTGTGAGACACGCCATTTCCTTAGCAAGTTTTGTTAAAGCATCAACATGGGCATTATCTCCAATAGGAATCCGGTAAAAATTTACATCAAGAATCTGCTCCAAGAGCTTCATCGTGTATTGATGGTATTTTGTTAATCTTAGTTTAAAAATTTTGTATTGTTCGGCGACTTGCTGAATGATGAGTTGGGAGTCTCCATAAATGGCAATGTTTGTTATATCTATTGAGACTGCCATTTCCAATCGGGGGATTAAAGCTTCATATTCTTCTTCATTGTTGGTGCACGGCTCTGTCAGGTGGTATGAGAACCTCATCATACCATTATTTGGTGTGATCAAGAACAAACCAATCCCTGCTTTTCTAGGTATAATTGTGTCTGATCCTTTCTCTTTTCTGGCTGACGAAGCTTCATCGAAGTACACCTCCCAGCTTTGAACACTGGATAATTCTATTTGTAGTATTTACTCATCTGGTAACTCGTCGTTGAGAGGACCCAGCTGATAGTGGGTGTGCAGCGAGAAAGTCTGCTAGTATTTGTACCTTAATAGCACGAAGGGGAACAAAATTTATATCAAATTGCAATAAAATAATTGACCATCTTGCTAGACGTCCGAAGAGTGTTGGTCGAGTCATCAAATATTGCAATGAATTAACTTTTGAGATTTGGGTAATCTTATGAGAAAGCATGTAATTTCTAAGCTTTTGGGAGGCAAAAATTAACATCAGACAATGCTTATCAATAGGTGGATACCTTATCTCTGTCGGTATTAGGCGACGACTCAAGTAGTAGAGCGCATTTTCTTTACCCTCCTCATTGACTTGGGCTAAGAGGGCTCTAAGAGAGTCATCTAAAGCTGCGGTATAAAGTATCAATGGTTTTCCTGGGATTGGGGCTGCCAAGATAGGAGGTGTCATTAAATATTGTTTAACATCCTTGAAAGCCTACTGGCATTTCTCTTCCCAAATAAATTTGGCGTCCTTTTTAATTAATACCGAGAAAGGCTGACTCCTACCTAAAAGATTAGAAATAAAGCGTCTCAGACATGGTAACTTCCCTTGGAAGGAACGTAGTATTTCAAGTTTTTAGGGGGAGGCATTTCTAAGATAGCTTTAATCTTATTTTTAATCTTATTCGGGTTTCTTATTCGGGTTGATCTCAATTCCCCGATGATGGACAACAAATCCTAGAAATTTCCATGAGGTAACGCCAAAGGCAAACTTTAAGGGATTTATTTTATGGTCATATCGTCATAATCGTTCAAACACGATCTTCAAATCTTACAATTAGTTTATTTTTCATTTACTTTTGATGACCAAATCATCCATGTAGCATTCTACTTGGTTGTGAATGAGGTCGTCAAAAATCTTTTTCATTGCACGGTGATATGTTGCTCCGATGTTCTTTATGTTCTTTAGGCCGAACGACATCACTGTGTAGCAGAAGATTCCAATCGGTGTTCTGAAAGCTCTGTTAGTGTTGCATCCTTGGGAGCCATCTTGATTTGGTTGTATCCCGACGATCCTTCCATGAAGGAGAAAATTTCATGTGTGGAAGCAATATCCACCATCATCTTCGGTATGGACTTACCTTGTTCAAATCTATAAAGTCGACACAAACACAGATCTGTCCATTTTTGGTCTTAACAGGTGATGTTGGTTAACCACGTTGGGTATTGTTCTTCTTTAACAAAGTTGGCATCTATAAATTTCTTCACCTCGAAAATGAATTGTTGTTCTATTTCGAGGCGCATTCTTCTTGGAGCTTGTTTCACTGGGGTTATACTCTTGTCCACCCAAAGTTTATGGACTCCAACCTCTGCTGACTTTCCTGGCATTTCATCATAGCTCTATGCAAAGCAATCTTTGAATTTTGTTAAATTTTGCAGAGTCTTTATCGTTGAGTAGACAACTTATAAATGTAGGTCGGGGTCGTTCTTCAGAACTGAGGTTAATCTCTTTCAATTCATCAACATTAGATTTAATTTCTTCCTCAAATTATGGCGGAGCATCTTCTATTGGTTGATCAGTAGAGTCATCCTCTACATCGAGGCAATCCTCTTCTGACTCACCAGTAACAACCATACAAAATTCAGAATCATCGAATGGTTCGATTGTACCAAATCCGAGACCCTCTTTTGAGTTTGGAGTTCGAATTTTAGCACTCCATAGTTTTTCAAAAAGTTGAAATTTATCTTTTGGTATTTCTTTTGGTAAGTTTCCCTATTCAATTAACTTTTGAACACAAGGCGAGAAGTAATGAAAGGCAATTGCATTAATTCATTAGAATCATCATCCAAATTTACATCTTTTTCAAGCTCAGTAGAAGTAGAAGCAAGGGAAAATTTCACCATCTCGTTGTAAAGGAGTGGTGGAAGATTGCTGAAGTGGAGTTGAATGGCCTCCTTTTTGTGATTCTTCTGAATCTTCATCTTTTTTTGTGATAACTTCACGAGAGAAGACAGTTTTCTTTGGAGGCGCGTAGTAGGCAACATCTTCATGGATACCAACTTTATGCACTGAAAATGGTTATAGGTCTCCCTTGATGCAATTTTCTTGACTATCTTTGCAGTATTTGATGCACTGTTGTAGAGATGATGGAACCATATTGTGCTCATGAGTCCACGGTCGACCAAATAGAGCGTTAAAAGAGGTCTTGGCGTGGATGATATGAAATTTAGCGGTCGTAATCTCTTGAGATTCAATATCCAAATAGGCCAATGTCCGTATGCTCATCAAGTTAAGTGATGCTCCAGGATCCACTAAAACTCTGAATAATACAAATCTGCCGATGTTGACGGAGATGTAGAGTGGATGGTTGTGGTCGGCGGTACCGAGCAGCAACTCTTCATCTATGAAAGTTACCCCTGACTGTTCTTTCAATGAGCAAACTTCATGTGAGGAAGTGCTGGCTAACTGAGCTAAGCAAATTTCTAGGTCAAGAAAAGCTGTAACCAGTGACTCTCTCATCTCATTTGATAGGATCAGAGCATCGTAGATACTTAATCGGGCCGACAACTTCCTAAGATGAGCTAGCATGTTGTAGTCCACCTTCTATGATCCTCCAATTTTATCTTGATCATGTGGTTCTTCCACTGATGGAGGTGGGGGTATCTCTTCTCGAGTCATTATCTATTTTATTTTGTTTGTTGGAGCTGTTCTTGGTGGTAACACCTTTCCGCTTCTTAAGTTAACTTCTGTGATTTATTCTTCTTGAGATATCATTGTTGAATCTTTCGAAGTCTTTTCTTCTTTACCAGAAAGATCTAAGTTGATGGTAAGCGGTGTACCATGATGCTCAAGAATTGCCTCCTCGTTATTGGTGTTGTCGCTCCCAGTGTTGTCGTAAGCAGTATTATTGATGTCTTATTTAGACTTGACAACGAGTTTATCGAACTCAAGTACAATTTGAGGATCATTTTAGGGATCGAGATCAAAGCTAGATTGGTCATAATCAGTTACGTTATCACCATAAATAGTTAAAAAGTAGCCGAAATCACAATTATTATATTCATAAGATCCTGAAGGGACAAAAAGATAATCATACAAAGTCAAAGGTTCAAGGATTTTCTTCCCCGAATCCAAGATAACCAATCTAGTAGAGGCAGCCCCTATCCTACCCCCCCCCCTATCAATCTAATCTTTGTAGTGACACTTTTCTTCTTCTTCTTTGTCCTTGAAGATGATGGATCTCCTGAAGAAACCTTCCTTCATCTTTTGGTATGTTGTGGACTCTGAATGGAGGCTTTTTTTTATGCAGATTGGATCTTGTTCAGTATTTTCTTGGATGATCTGCTCCAGACCTCATTCCATCCTTCTTTGATATTCGTTGAAGATTGTTCCCATGAATCCTGAATTTGATTAAGGACCCTCTTGAGTTCATCCCAAGTTGTACTCCATCCATCTATTCCGACATACAGATCAATTAGGGAGATTGGCCCAGCCAAAATCATGTTTATGGAACCTTTTTCAGGTTCTCTCAAATACTCTTTTGGATTTGTTATGTTCTCTTCCTTGAGGTTTCTCTCAAGCCATTCTTTAAAGATGAAGCATTTTTCTATAGTGTGCCCAAGCAACCGGTGGTATGGGCAATAATTTGGTTCATTCTTTTTGTCCACCTCTTCGGGCTTCTTTGGATCTGATAGTTTGAATTCTGGCTTCTTCATCAGACTCTTGAATATTTTAGGTATAGCTTCATCCTTGTAAGAATACACAATTTTCTATCACTCTGACAGGGATATTTTTTTATCATCTGTTCGAGGTGATCTCTCTTGAGGCGGCCGCTGGTTGGATTGATTATTCTGTTTCTGAGAGTATTGTGACGAAGACTAGCGATGCTCTTCTGCATATAACTTTATCAGCCGCATTCCTTTGTCGACGGTCACTACTATTCTTGATTTGTTCTCGAACACTCTTGTCACCTTACCCTTTTCATGTGGGTCCACGTGCTTTATTTCTTCTTGAAGACTGCTGAGTAGTTTCTTGAAGGATTTGTTGGTGAGTCCCTTAAGCATGAAAGCTACTGGCCCATGAATGCTCTTGAGTAGAATTTCAATCGCATGATGTTCCTGTAGCTGAGGTCCACATTTCATGCTAAGGTTTCTCCACCTCAAAATATAGTCTACCAAGGTTTCACTCGGCTTTTGCTTTTCCATCATGAGCTCTCCAATAGACACATGATGTTGCGCCCCGGCGAATCTTTTCACAAACAGTTGTTCCAATTCAGAAAATGTTTTAACTGACCCATTCGGCAAGTCAGCGTACCAGTCAAAAACAATTCTTGACAAGCTGTTGACAAATTGCTGGCAGAGTAGAGCTTCATTATTTCTCGTGATGCCACAACTGGCTCGGAAGTGTGCTATGTGCTGTCTGGGATTTCCAGTCTCATCGAATATCTCGAAGTTGGGAGTTGGGTCACAAAATCCTTGGGGATAGGCACGGCATCAAACTCCTCCAGGTAAGGTCTACCTTTCAAAATTGATGCACCGCCCTTTGACTGGGCTAAGTCGTCCCGCACTTGTTAAACCATTTGCTTGAACTCCTTTTTGGCATGGCACTTGATGGAGAATCTTTCTTTGGTTGTTGATCTTTGTTAGCTGAAGTAGTCTCTTTTCTTTCATCTATAATGTGTATGATTTCTGGTTGATTAAGCTCTAGAGAAGTCAATTCTGGTTCTTGTGATTGCCCCTGAATGATTGCCATGGCGATCATAGCTGCAATCATTTCTTCTATTCTTTTCTCCAATAGACTGACTTGTTCATCCCTTAGGAGGATAACCCTACGTAACTCATCTATGGCGTTCTAATCAGTGTGAGGTTGAGCCCCGCGCGCAGATGTGGTGGCTCTAGTTTCGATCACATGGACATCCATGAAATCCTCCTCCAAGTAATCATTGTAATCAAAATTTTCTACGTCGCTAGCGACGAAAACTCTGTGTTCTTGAGCTAACTCAAAAATCTCGATCTTGAATTTTTCAACTTTCTCTTCAATTAATGATTCCTTGATTGCTTTAAGATCAGGAGGACCCTGATGGATATCCTCTATTTGTTCCTCCATCTCGCTGGCTATTATTGTCACAATATCAGATATTTTAGATCTTGGTTTTACTTCCTGTCCTGCAGGCTCACTAGACTGTACGGGTCGGCGACCTAGGGGTACTTGACCCAAGGAAAATATGTTGAGATTTTCATACCTATTTTATACTGTTTTTAATGATATTACACTTAAAAGAAAAGTATTTTTGATGTTTTGTTGCAGGAATGATGAATTAAGGTCATTAGAGCAAAAATATGCAAAAGGAGTGAATTTGGAGTGAAAAGGAAAAAAAATGTGGAGATTTGAACTAGGCCGCCGACGGCGCCCTTGACCCCACCGACGGCGCCCTCGACCCCGCCGACGGCGGATTTTTCTCGAGAGTTCTGTTTAAATTTCAATAGAGCGCGCTGACGGCG
>NW_018237207.1:118972-119892 GCF_001263595.1 Phalaenopsis equestris | reverse complement strand
TAGTATCATTAGTTATTTATTAGTTATTAAAATTATATATTTATTTCAATTGCCTATTAGTGAAAGATAAGCAAATTGAACTTTGTTGTTGTGATTAAAGTATTGCTTTTCTAAAATCTTAGTTTGCAGTTCTAAACCACTCTCTGTGGGATCAATATCTAGGACTCCATTAGAGCCCTATATTACTTGAGCGATACGTATACTTGCGTTGATAAGAGTGACTTTATAATTATTGAATATTTATTGCGTCTATATTTATCTTATATTTTAAGCATATAAAAGTCACTGCCAAAATTTTTGGAGCCGTTGCCGGGGAGTGATTAAGTGATTGAGTGATTGAGTGAGTGAGTCAAATCAAGATTAGAGTAATGGATAAATTAGGATTATTAGAAAATTTTTACTTGAATTACAACTTATTTTTATATTTAGTTAATTTTATTACTGAGTTTTGATTTCAAATTGTATGCGAAAATTTAGTCCTGAAAATCTTATACCATACAATTTGAAATTAGAAGGCACTATTAGAAGGATTAGAAGATTAAGAAGAGAACCTAGAAATTTTGATACAATGGAAAATAACCTGAACAATCAAGGAATAGAGAATGAACACCAACCTAGACCCCTACGAGATTATTCAAATCCTACAGTAGATGAAATTCACTTATTCATCCAAAATCCTGATGTAGCTGCTAACTCATTTGAGCTTAAAACTGCTATTATCCAAATGATACAAAACAATCAATTCAGAGGTACACCAAAGGAAGATCTGAACTTACACCTCGCTAGTTTTTTAGAATTATGTGCTACTCTTAAATATGATAGAGTCTCAAACGATGTTGTTAGACTTAGACTTTTTCCTTTCTCACTGAGGGATAAGGCTAAGATGTGGTTAAATTCCACCAGGATCTATTATAACTTGG
>NW_018237207.1:116119-118255 GCF_001263595.1 Phalaenopsis equestris | reverse complement strand
AAGGAAATCAATTACAAATTCAAGGAAATCAATTACAAATTCAAGGAAATCAATTACAAATTCAAGGAAATCAATTACAAATTCAAGGAAATCAATTACAAATTCAAGGAAATCAATTACAAATTCAAGGAAATCAATTACAAATTCAAGGAAATCAATTACAAAATCAAGGAACTGCTATTAAGAATATTGAAAACCAAATGAGACATATCACTTCTGCGCTTAGTAAACATTAGGAACTTTTCCTAATATTGTGAAACCAAATCCTAAAGATCAAGGAAAAGAACAAATCAAAAAAGAACAGCGATACAATTATGAAGTGGAAAAGAATTGGAAACAAGGGTGAAAAAAGAAACAGAAACTGAAAAGAGAAAGTGGATACCGAGAAAAAGAGAAGGATCATGAATACCTAGATTTAGAGTATCCATTTACACCAATGAAAATTACTTTGAAAGAACCTCCACCGCCGTTCTCTCAAAGATTGAAGCAACACAAACAAAATAAACAATTTTCCAAATTTTTATAAATTCTTAAGAAGTTAACAGTGAATATTCCCTTCGTAGAAGCTTTAAAGCAAATGTCTTATTATGTGAAATTTATGAAAGATATTCCGAACAAGAAAAGGAAGTTCATGGATTATGAAACTGTTGCACTTAGCTAAGAGTGTAATGCAATTATTCAGAAAAATCTTCCTGAAAAACTAAAAGATCCTAGCAGTTTCACTATACCATGTGCTATTGGTGAAAAATTTTACGGAAGAGCTTTATGTGATTTGGGAGCTAGCATTAATCTTATGCCTCTATCAATTTTCAAAAGATTAGGATTAGGAGAAGTCTCACCTAGTTCTGTAATTCTACAATTAGTGGATCATTTAGTTACATATCCTAAGGGAGTTATAGAATATGTGTTAGTAATAGTGGATAAATTTATGTAACTAAGGGAGTTATACAATATGTGTTAGTAATAGTGGATAAATTTATCTTTCTTGTGGATTTCATTGTTTTGGATATGGAGGAAGATAAAGAAATAACTATTATTTTAGGGAGACCATTTTTATCTACTAGAAAAGCATTGATAGATGTTCAAAAAGGAGAATTAACTATGAGAGTTAATAATCAAGGAGTGACTTTTAACATTGCGAAATCTATGAAATACCTTGTTGTTGAATGAGAAAATGAATGTTTTCGTATGGAAATTATTGAACATCTACTGAACAAATATTTTGAAGATAAATAATGATTTGAAGAGAGTGACAGGATTATTTTGGACGAATTAGAAAATGAAGAATTAGATTATGTTTAGGAAATATTTGAGATATTGGATATTACGGAAAATGCCGATAAAAATCTATTTCCGTCAATTATAAAACCACCTAAAATTGAGTTAAAAATACTTCCTAGCCACTTGAAGTATGTATTTTTAGGAGACTCATCTACATTACTTGTTATTATATCTTCAGAATTAAATGATTTGCAAAGACAAAAACTGTTAGATACATTGAAAAGAAGAAAGCTTTTGGTTGGGCCCTAGTTGATATTAAGGGAATCAATCCATCAATCTGTATGCACCGAATTATATTAGATGAACATTATAAACCAAGAGTTGATCCATAAAGGAGATTAAATCTAAATATGAAAGAAGTAGTTAAGAAGGAAATTTTGAAATTGTTAGACATTGGAATTATATATCCTATTTCAGATAGTGCGTGGGTAAGTCCAATTCATTGTGCTCCTAAGAAAGGAGGAGTGACTGTTGAAATAAAAGAAAATGATGAATTAATACCTATCAGACAAGTTACTAGGTAGCGTATTTGCTTTGATTATAGAAAATTAAACACTGTCACCAGGAAAGATCACTTCCCTTTACCCTTTCTAGATCAGATAGTAGATAGACTTGCTGGGCACAAATATTTTCGTTTTTTAGATGGATATACCGATTACCATCAAATTCCTATTGCTCGTGAGGATCAAGAAAAGACAACATTTACTTGTTCTTTTGGAACTTTTCCTTTTCGAAGAATGCCTTTCAGATTATCTAATGCACCTACAACATTCTAGAGATGTATGATATTCATATTTAGTAAGTTAATTGATGATAGATTGGAAGTATTTATGGATGATTTCTTTGTATTTGGAA
>NW_018237207.1:114036-115299 GCF_001263595.1 Phalaenopsis equestris | reverse complement strand
AAACTGAGCTGATCATTCAGAAATGTCATGATTCTGAATTTGGAGGATATTTTGGGATTGATAAAACTGCTTATAAAATTTTACAAGTTGGATTTTATTGGCCTACTATCTTTAGAGATGTTTATAGATACATAAAAACTTGTGATCGAAGTCAACCAGTAGGCAATATATCTAGAAGTAATGAAATGCCTCTGAATTTTATGTTAGAAGTTGAAATCTTTGACGTTTGGGAATTAGATTTTATGGGACCATTTATTACTTCATTTGGAAACTTATATATATTAATTGTAGTGGACTACATTTATAAGTGGATTGAACCACAAGCTTTATCTCGTTGTGACGCTAAAAGTGTTTCAAGATTTTTAATGAAAATTATTTTCACTAGATACGAAATGCTGAGAATGATTATCACTGACTGAGGATCCCATTTTAAGTATAAATATATTTAGAGATTGGCAGAAAAGTTTAATATTATTCATAGAATCTCTACTGCCTATCATCCTCATAGCGGGTTAGCTGAAGTTTCTAATAAAGAGATTAAACAAATACTTGAAAAGATTGTAAACCCTAGTAGAATAGATTGGTCCAATAGATTGGATACCGCATTATGGGCTTACATGACTGCTTATAAAACCCCTATTGGAATGACCCCTTACAGACTGATTTTTGGAAAGACTTGTCACTTACCAGTAGAATTGGAGCTTAAAGCATATTAGGCAATTAAAGAATTCAACTATAATTTAAAAGATGTTGGTAAGAAGAGATTGTTACAATTAAATGAATGGAAGAATTAAGAAATGAGTTTTATGATAACAACAGAATTTATAAGGAAAAATTAAAGTTATGGCATGATTGGAAGATTAACCAGAAAAACTTTGAACCAAGACAAGAAGTTTTACTTTACAACACTAGGCTGAAGTTATTTTCTGGGAAATTGAAGTCTTGTTGGTTAGGACCCTTTACTATGACTCAAGTTTATACTTACGGAGCTGTTGAAATTGAAGATCAGAAAATGAGAAATAGATTTAAAGTAAATAGACATATTAAAACCATATTATGAGCGTAAAAGCTATGAGCATAAAAGCCCAAATTTTAATGAGGTTTTAATGATCAGTCAACCTGAATGACACCTGAATAGGTCGGGCTGACGACGTTAAACCAAGTGCTTCATGGGAGGCAAACCAGTTAAAAATATATATATCTATGTATTACTATTTCATTTGATAAGTTTTTTATATATTAGGACGTAATAATCCTGCACAA
>NW_018237207.1:112212-113975 GCF_001263595.1 Phalaenopsis equestris | reverse complement strand
GAAAAATTGGAACGCTTTTGGACAGGAGCGAAACTGTGCAAATTTTGCCTTGGGAGCCGATGGCGCCCTCGATGCCACAAACGGTTGGTTTTTCCTGAGAGTCCAGATAAAATTAATACAAAGGCTCGCCGATGGCACCATCAACCCCACCGAAGGCTCGATTGGCGAATTGGCAGTTACTTGGTTCAAAGGGTGGTTTTTGGCAGTTTTTGGGCGGGAATTGTCTTTTTAAACTCAAAAATTTGATTTCTAGTTCATATTTTCCCTCCAAAAATGAATTGAAACTCCACCAATTTCATTCCTATGGCTTCCAATTCCCTCGATAATCCTAGAATGCGAGTTTTCAATTGGCAAAAGTTTATTAGTGTAGAAGCGCAGCAAATCTTCAACAAGTTACTGACGAAGAAAAGAATGATCAAGGAACGAGGATTTGTAAATCGCGGATTGAACAATCCCACAAAGGATATTGAAGAAACGATAGTGTAGTGAATATGGGAAGTGTTGTGCTACAATACCGCCACCGTGGTTGGTCTAGTGATGAAAGAATTTTATGCAAATTTACATGGAATCAACCAAGGAGTTGTTTATGTGCGAGGAAGATGGATCACTTTCACTCCTGCATGGATCAACGAATTATATATGATAGAGAATGTTCCCCTATTTAATATAAGAAATTAAATAGGGTTTTTATTAAGCTGGGTCTGGACATGCTTCCTATAAGGGCAAGCCCCTATAGTTAATTACATCTTAAATGACCAAAGTCACCTAAGAAGACTCTTGATAAAAAATACGAAATATTATCTTTAGGGAGTTTCAAAGGGTCGGACTTTTCAATGAGATCAGACGTAGAGGTGTTAAAGGAGAATGACTCAAATTTGAAACATTTTATTGTAGAATACAAAGGAGGAAGAACTAGGGGTTGTCATGGATCCAGAGCAGAAACCAGGTGACTTCCCAAGCTATCCTAATGTTTGGCTTCAGTTTTGAGGAGAAAAATTTAAGTATTTCATTCTGCCAATTTTGTTAGTTAGGGCTTACATTCGGGTAAAAAGATCACACAAATATCCTGGAAAATGTGAGGATTTAGGTCGTAACAAACAACAACCTCAGAATCCTAAGACGAGTTAGGGTTTATATTGGTTAGGGTTCCTAAGACGAGTTAGGGTTTATATTGTATAGCAGAGCTATACAAATGCCTAAAGATAAGGTGAGGATTTACATTGCATAAGCAAGCAACCTCAAAGTCCGATGGCTTTGTTGCTTATAACTAAGAAGGAAGATTGGTTTAGCTGGGGAAGACAAGTTTTGCTGTTGAAGATTGCCGTGCTACCCACCATGCGAGCTCCAAGCTCCTCGCCACGATGAGTTTGAGTCTTCTAGTGTGTCAAGTTATAATGTCAAATCAGGTGGCCTTATGGTTGAAGTTCTTTAAATTTTATGTAAGCATGTTAAAGTTGATTAGAGCGACACCATTTAGGATCCTACGGTTCCCTCATTCCGGCGCCACTATTTTCTATTGGATTAACTTAGTTTAAATGAACTTACTAAACTCAACTTAATGAGTTCCATAATTTCATTTAGACCGTGGGAAGCCTTGTTAGCAACCGTAGGTTACTTCCTCCGAGAAATTCCCAATCATCTAATAGAGACGTCTTAATTTAGTTGAAGTTGTAGTTTTGTGTGATGTTTGTGATTAAATTTTGAGTTCTTTTATATTTTGAATGTTGTGGCGGTGAATTTTATCTTGGTTGATTTTAGTTTTG
>NW_018237207.1:97935-112071 GCF_001263595.1 Phalaenopsis equestris | reverse complement strand
TACCTGGCGAGTCTTCTCGTTCCACCACCTGAAACTCAAAAGGCATGTTAAGGCAGTTTATATGAAACAGGGAAGTAAATTATTAACGACCTACCTAACCCTAGGTCATATCTCGGTGGGTCCCTATTTGATCAATTAAAAATGATTTTATCAAGCGAAATATATTAAGTTTTGTAGAACTCCGAGGTATCCAACAGATCTAGAGAAAGAAGCAGGTCCGTGCTGCTTTCTCGCTACTTGGTGAAAAATCCCGAGTTATTTTAAACTTATTATGTTGCTTAAAAATTCATCCTGTAAAAACCCTTAATGCTCAGTGAACAATGATATCTCAATTATCCTAAGAATAGGGTAATTATCACTTGTGATTCAATTTAAAAATTTTGTGGGTGAAGGCCCTTAAAGAGGCAAGTCAGTGTTTTTGGAACACTTAGCCAAATTTTGGTCCTAATTGGGCTTGTAGTGTTTGAAATATGTTCTAATTTTTAGAGATATTTACTTTTCTAATCCTTATTTAAATGAAACTTGATTTAGCCTAAGTCACTACTAAGCCCTTAAGACCTAGGTGAGTGTCTTAATCAGTTTTGAAAAGGTTAGGCTTTAGGTGGTCGTGATACATGATTTAAATTTTCTTTGAACATCAAAATAGGGGTATTAAATTGATTAGTTATTGACTTCAAAAGTCATACCCCTAAGTCTTGGATTCATTTTATTTTAATAAACTACCAAATTTTAATAACATAAAAATTTATTAACTTATCTTTTTCAATTAAGAAAGTGAGGTTGGTTTCTACCAATTAACCCCTTATATTTTAAACATCCAAATTAAGATCAGAGGTTACCCATTTCCCTCCTTAAATTAAGTCTAAACGTTAATTAGGGCAAATTTTCCAAAATTACATGTTTGCCCCTAAGGCTCTAACACTTCATAATTTGTTAAATTCAATTCAAATGAGTTTTAAATTTTTATCCTATCTCATTCATAGGTCAATTAAGACATCAAAGGAGAAAATGTGATTTTTCTAAATTTAATTTATTTATATAATTATTTTCATGCAAAATATAGGACTTTTCAAAGAAAATTTCTAACTTGATTAAGGTAACTCATAATTCCTTGAAATTTTTACTAGAGGAAGACCTAGACTTGAGAAGTCTTTAGACCAAATTTCATGATTTTTTAAATTTTATTTGAATTTTAACAATCATTTTAATTTATAGGGTATTTATTAGGTATAAAATATTTTAAATGGGAAAAATTAAGTTTTGTCTTTTTGAAAAGTTTCCCTAAGGTCAGAGAACTTGGAGAGGAAGATTTTATATATTTTTGAATTTTATTTGATTTATTGGAATTATTTTAGTGAAAACTCATTTTTAGCCTTTTAAAAAAAAATTTAAAATTTGAAATTCAATATCTTTATTAAGAAAACAAGGAAAAATATTCTAATTATTCCTAAGTGATTAAGAAGCAATCTAGAATATTTCCATGAGTTTTATTATTTTTTTGATTTTTTGTGATTTTTTATTATTGTTTTGATTTTTTGGGATTTTTAATTATTTAAATATTAAAAAGAGGGTAAAGATCAAGTTTTTATTTTAAATAAAATTTTATTTTTAGAAAATACCCCTAATCACAGAATTAAAAAATAAGTTTTTATAAATTATTTAGTCTGAAATTTTTATGGTGAGTTCTCTGGATCATAAATAATAGTGGAGATAAAAAATGAAGTCATTTAAATGTTTCTATCTTTCAAAATTAATTTCTTTAATGATTTAGAGTTTATATAAATTAAGTACATTTTAAATGACTTGACCCATAAAATTATTTCTAAAAGCTCCCCTGGTCATGGTGGACCTTCCAAAATTTTCTTGAAATTTTATAATCAAAATGCTAATTTCCATAATTATTTTAAGCAAATAATGCACATAGACTTGAAAAAATGTGATCCTCTGTCTAGGGACCTCCTTTGACTTTGGAAAAATTAGAGAATGTTCCTCTTGATAAAGGCTACAATATGCCAAAAATTCAAGAAATCATGATAATTCTACATGCATGGAGAATCAAAATATTCAAATATGTATTTAATTAATTAAAAATAAAATATGCATCACATGGAATTAAAATTATTTCCACATTATTCTCCTCTATTCACTGAGCAATAGGATATTTTTATTTTATTTTTATTATTTTTCTACACAAGGTTATGGATTTTTTAAGTTAAGCGAGTTTAAAAAAATAGAAAAAGCCATATTTTTCAACTTATCCCCACAGCGCCCTGTCAACCTACGGCGGCTGGCTCCAAAGCTCCTCTGTGCGCGCTTCCATTTGACGCCACCATTCATGTCAGCCACGCGTCCCGCTGTTCATGTAAAGAAGCACTATCCGGCATCATCTCGGTCGTCCATTCGATACACGCTTGATCAAACGGCACCCCATTATCGTCCTCGATAGAATGATCCCGTGACCGTCCACACTAAAACCCTAAGATCTCAACCTCGACTCAACCAAATCGCTTCGGATTTGATCCTATGGACTCATCTAAGTGAGGTAAACACATCTATACGGCTAAGGCACCATGAAATCAAGCTTAAGTAAACTAATCAAATGGAGAATCAAAATAGGCTCGGGAGGGAGAGAAGTTTTATACCTTTGCTCTGAGAAGTGAAACTTCAATCAGAGGGTCTTTTCACATTTTTTAGGGTCCAAAGAGGCTAGGGATTAATCCTCTTGCTGTGGCGCAAAGCCTAGGTATGAATTCGATCACGACCAAATTTGGGTGTTGGTCTAGAGCTTTGGTAGAGGCTCTATGGAAGGGGGACTTTATAAGGCTTTGGCTTCTTTCACTATTGTGAAGGTGTGGGTAGAGTTAATTTGAGTTTGGTGGAGTGTGGAAGTGTAATGAGCTCTGTTCTGGTTTCCGACAATATTTTGAGCTCAAAATTGAGCTCCGGCAATGGAAATTGATGAGGGAAAATAGTTGGAATGCATTGAGGGGATCTTAGGGAAGCTCTGTGGTCAATTTGGAGAGGTCTCTCTAAGAAATTTTCAGCACTTAGTTCAACGGCCTTTGAGGTGTCCTTTTATAAAAATGGGGTTATGGAGGCTGACATGGCCAATTAGGAGGTGTAATGTGGTGCTTAGGTGGAGGGCAGAGGAGCTCTACATATTAATTTGGCTGAGCTGGCCTCTAGGTTTGGTTTTGGTGAAGCTCCATGGGGGTGGCTCTCAGTTTGGCCATTTTTTGTCCACTAAGCTGGCTGCCTAGCCAGCGGAAGGTGGCTAGGTGCTCACGGCCTCCAGAGGAATCTATCAAAACAATTTAATGCAAATGTGTTTTAATTTGGCAAGGATATCTTAAGCATGTGTATTTTTGGGAATTATATCCCTTAATTTGGGGTACCTTTGGTCCATGGCTTAGTTTAAGTGGTTAGATGGGTTTTGGCTCAATCTTAGGGGTCAACTAATGACTGAGGTGGAGTTGATTTGGTTGCTTTAGGGTGGTTGGGTCACATTTAGTGCATGGGTTCAATGTGGGTTCAAGTGATCAAATTTTTGGTTTGGGCTATGGTAGCCATGTAAAATGACTCAATTTATTGATCAAAATTGTGTAAGTGATTGTCATGAAGATTTTTCATGAAGGGTTGAATTGATTTTGAGTTCAATTGAAGGGTCAATTTGAGGGAATTTTGAATTATAATCAATTTGGTTATGTTGGGCTAGGCTTGGGTCTAGCTTGGGCTAACCTTGGGCTAATTTCAAAATGATTATTTTGAATGGTGAAGAGGGATCCCATGAAGAGTTTTCAACATGAATTGTATGTCAATTTGGGGGTTAAGGCAATCAATTGGGTGAAATTTGGGGACTTAGCCAATTTGGGGCTAAATTTGGGAATTTTTGATTTAGGCCTAAATCAGATGGATTTGAGTCTTCACCAAGGCCAATTTATGGTTGATTTTGTTGTTTAAGAATGTTATAAATATTTTTCAACATTAATTGGGGCCATATGACTAGGCTATGGGTTCAATTTGGTGAGATTAGGTCATGTGACCAAAATTGGGGGTTGGACCTATACCAAAATTGGGCTCAAATCATGGGCCAATTAAGCTTGTATTTAGTGTATTTTGACCATATCAAATATGAATTTGAGTGTAGAATTGAAATTGGGTCTATTGAGATCAAATTGATGGACATTTGAGTTGAATTTAGGGAAATTTGGGCCTTTAAAGGGCAATTTGGGGGTTTTGATCAAAGATGGTCAAATTGGCCAAATTGGGTCATGTGATAGTTGAGGAAAATGAAATTGGGAATATTTGAGAGGTTTTGGAAATTTTTGGGATTTTTTTTGTAATTTTTGGAATTTTGGGGTAAGGAGGGGTATTTTGGTAATTTAGCCAATTTGGGGATTTTGGGTAATTTGGGTGTTTTCAAGGTGTTTGAAATGATTCTTTAACAATTTTGGGTATTTTGGCTAGATTTCGAGATTTTGGCCAGATTTGGGGTCTCAATGGTATGTGGGTAGTTTGGGGAATTTTGGGGGCAAAAGGCTAGGTTTAGTATCTTAGTAGAGTTGGAGTACCAACCACCATTAATAAACCATGGACCAATAGAAACCACATTTTGGGTCCTCTATGTAGTGGTCTTAGCTAAACCTTAGCCTAGGGCTAATGGGTTTACGGAACCACCTACAGAAGTCTCCCAAAAGTATCAAGGGACCAAAGCCTAGAAATTCTGGGTTTAAGGTAATGAGTGATTGTCAGTGCAAACAAATGCCTTAGCCCTAAACCAACACCAAGGGTCAACCCTAAGGTCCAGTAGTCCTAAGGGTGGCTCATCTTGAGTTTCCCCCATAGTGACCCCACCAGCTAAGTGCTAGAGGTTAGGACTAATACGTGGAACTTCAAATTGAGTAGAGAAGAGTTTGAAATTTCTAATGGTGAGGGATCCTTCTCTAGTTTTCTAAGAATAGTCAATAAGAAAGTCCTATGGCCAGATCTTAGGCTATTAAAGAGGAAAAAATTGAACCTCATCCAAAAGTGAGGTCAACAGCTTCATATTCTGCTTAGTTGTTGGTACATGACTCTATCTGGTGGTATGAGAACCTCAGCATACCCTTATCTGGCGTGATAAAGATCAATCTAATACCTGCTTTACCTGGTATAACTGTGCCTATTTCTTTTGTCCTATCTGGCTGAAGAAGCTCTGTTGAAGTACATTTCCTAGCATTGCGCACTCGAGAATTCCATTTGTAGTACCTGCTCATCTGGTACATCAACATTAAGAGGGGAAACAACTATTAATTCTCATTTTGAACCAGTCACTACCATCTAATTCACTCCTTTCGAGGTCGGTCCTTACCTTTTGACGCACTCTTTGGTGATCGAGGTCGGTTCTTACCTTTCGATGCTCTCTTTTGAGATTGACCCTCACCTGTGAATTATCATTTCGAATCAGTCACTACCTTCTAATTCATTCCTTTCGAGGTCGGTCCTTACCTTCCGACGCTCTCTTTTGAGATTGACCCTTAGCTATCAATTCTCATTTCAAATCAGTCACTACCTTTTGATTCACCACTTTTGAGGTTTGTCCTTACCTTTTGACGCTCTTTTAGAGATTAACCCTTATCTGTCAATTCCCATTTTAAATCAGTCACTACCTTCTGATTCACCCCATTTGAGGTCGATCCTTATCTTCTGAAGTTCTCTTTTGAGATTGACCCTTACCTGTCAATTCTCATTTTAAATCAGTGACTACCTTCTGATTCACCCTTTTTGAGGTTATTCCTTACCTTCAAACGCTCTTCTTTGAGATTGACCCTTACCTGTCAATTCTCATTTCAAAATAGTCACTACCTTCTGATTCACCCCATTCGAGGTCGGTCCTTACCTTCTGACGCTCTCTTTTTGAAATTGACCCTTACCTATCAATTCTCATTTCAACTCAGTCACTACCTTTTGATTCACCCCTTTCAAGTTCAGTCGACGCTCTTTTTTTCAGATTGACCCTTACCTGTCAATTGTCATTTCAAATCAGTCACTACCTTCTGATTCACCCCTTTCTAGGTCGGTCCTTACCTTCTGACGCTCTCTTTTTGGGATTGATCCATACCTGTCAATTCTCATTTTGAATCAGTCACTACCTTCTGATTCAGTCCTTTTGAGGTCGGTCATTACCATGCGACGCTCTCTTTTGAGATTAACCCTTAGCTGTCAATTCTCATTTTAAATCAATCACTACCTTCTGATTCAACCCTTTCGTCGTCATTTCATGCCTTCTGATGCTCTCTTTTTGAGATTGAACAATACATGTCAATTCTCATTTCAAATCAGTCACTACCTTCTGATTCACCGCTTTTGAGGTCGGTCCTTACCTTTCGATGCTCTCTTTTGAGGTTGACCCTTACCTGTCAATTTTCATTTTGAATCAGTCACTCCCTTTTGATTCACCCCTTTCAAGGTCAGTCCTTACCTTCCGACGCTCTCTTTTTGAGATTAACCCTTACTTGTCAATTCTCATTTTGAAACAGTCACTATCTTCTGATCTCACCCCTCTCGAGGTCTGTCCTTACCTTCCAACGCACTCTTTCTAAGATTGACCCTTACCTCTCAATTCTCATTTCAAATCAGTCACTACCTTCTGATTCACCCCTTTCAAGTTCGGTGAGATTGACCCTTACCTCGACCCTTACCTCTCAATTCTCATTTCAAATCAGTCACTACCTTCTGATTCACCCCTTTCAAGTTCGGTCCTCACCTTTCGACACTCTCTTTCTCAGATTGACCCTTACCTGTCAATTCTCATTTCAAATCAGTCACTAC
This sequence comes from Phalaenopsis equestris, assembly GCF_001263595.1. Classification (NCBI taxonomy): domain Eukaryota; kingdom Viridiplantae; phylum Streptophyta; class Magnoliopsida; order Asparagales; family Orchidaceae; genus Phalaenopsis; species Phalaenopsis equestris. The sequence continues at coordinate 105,261 of NW_018237207.1, read as the reverse complement.
ATTCTGATTCACCCCTTTCGAGGTCTGTCCCTACCATCCAACGCTCTCTTTTTGGGATTGACCCATATCTGTCAATTCTCATTTAGAATCAATCACTACGTTTTGATTCAGCCCTTTTGAGGTCGGTCCTTACCTTCCGACGCTCTCTTTTGAGATTGACCCTTAGCTGTCAATTCTCATTTTAAATCAATCACTACCTTTATTACTTTTTTTATCCTCTCTTTTTCAGATTGACCCTTACCTGTCAATTCTCATCTTGACACAATCACTACCATCTGATTCAACCCTTTCAAGCTTGGTCCTTTCCTTCCGACGCTCTCTTTTGAGATTGACCCTTACCTGTCAATTCTCATTTCGAATCAGTCACTACTTTCTTATTCAGCCCTTTCGAGGTCGGTCCTTATCTTCCGACGCTCTCTTTTGAGATTGACCCTTAGCTATCAATTTTCATTTCAAATCAGTCACTACCTTTTGATTCACCCCTTTTTAGGTCGATCTATACCTTCCGACACTCTTTTTTGAGATTGACTTTCCTGTCAATTCTTAATTTGAATAAGTCACTACCTTGTGATTCACCCCATTAGAGGCCGGTCCTTACCTTCCAATGCTCTCTTTTTGAGATTGACCCTTACCTGTCAATTCTCATTTCAAATCAGTCAATACCATCTTATTCATCCCTTTCGACGTCAGTCCTTACTTTTTTTATCCTCTCTTTTTCAGATTGACCCTTACCTGTCAATTCTCATCTTGACACAATCACTACCATCTGATTCAACCCTTTCAAGCTTGGTCCTTACCTTCCGACGCTCTCTTTTGAGATTGACCCTTACCTATCAATTCTCATTTCGAATCAGTCACTACCTTCTGATTCAACCCTTTCGAGCTCAGTCCTTACCTTCCGACGTACTCTTTTGAGATTTACCCTTACCTGTCAATTCTCATTTTGAATCAGTCACTACCTTTTGATTCACCCCTTTTGAGGCCGATTCTTACATTCCGACGCTCTCTTTTGAGATTGACCCTTAGCTATCAATTTTCATTTCAAATCAGTCACTACCTTTTGATTCACCCCTTTTTAGGTCGATCTATACCTTCCGACACATGCTCTCTTTTGAGATTGAACCTTCCCTATCATATCTCTTTTTGAATCAGTCACTACCATCTGATTCACCCTTTTTGAGGTCCGCCCTTACCTTCTGACGCACTCTTTTGAGATCGAGGTCAGTTCTTATCTTTCGTCACTGTTTTTTTGAGATTGACCCTTACCTGTCAATTCTCATTTCAAATTATTCACCACCTTTTGATCCATCCCTTTTGAGGTCAGTCCTTACCTTCCGACGCTCTCTTTTGAGATTGACCCTTACCTATCAATTCTCATTTTGATTCAGTCACTACCCTTCTGATTCACCACTTTCATGGCCTTTCCTTTCCTTCTGATGCTCTCTTTTTGAGATTGAACCTTACATGTCAATTCTCATTTGGAATCAATCACTACCTTATGATTCACCCCTTTCAAGGTCAATCTTTACCTTTCAACGCTCTCTTTTGAGGTTGATCCTTACCTGTCAATTTTCTTTTTGAATTAGTCACTCCCTTCTTATTCACCCCTTTCAAGGTTGGTCCTTCCCATCTGACGCTCTCTTTTGAGATTAACCCTTACTTGTCAATTCTCATTTCAAATCAGTCACTATCTTATGATCTCACCCCTCTCAAGGTTGGTCCTTACCTTTCGACGCTCTCTTTTTGAGATTGACCCTTACATTTCAATTCTCATTTTGAATCAGTCACTATCATCTGATTCACCCCTATTGAGGTCGGTCCTTACCTTTCAAGGCTCTTTTTTTGGGATTGACCCTTACCTGTTAATTTTCATATTGAATCAGTCACTACCTTCTAATTCACCTCTTTCAAGGTCGGTCCTTACCTTCTGACACTCTCTTTTGAGATCTCCCCTTACCTGTCAATTCTCATTTTCAATCAGTCACTATCGTTTGATTCAACTCTTTCAAGGTTGGTCCTTACCGTCTGACGCTCTTTTTTGAGATTGAACCTTACCTATCACTTCTCATTTAGGATTAATCACTTCCTTCTGATTCACCCCTTTTGAGGTCTGTCCTTACCTTATGACGCTCTCATTTTGAGATTGACCTTTACCTGTCAATTCATATTTCGAATTAGTCACAAACTTTTGATTCACCCCTTCTAGGTCGTTCCATACCTTCTGACGCTCTCTTTTTTAGATTGACCCTTACATCTCAATTCTCATTTTGAATCAGTCACTATCATCTGATTCACCCCTATTGAGGTCGGTCCTTACCTTTCAAGGCTCTTTTTTTGGGATTGACCCTTACCTGTTAATTTTCATATTGAATCAGTCACTACCTTCTAATTCACCTCTTTCAAGGTCGGTCCTTACCTTCTGACACTCTCTTTTGAGATCTCCCCTTACCTGTCAATTCTCATTTTCAATCAGTCACTATCGTTTGATTCAACTCTTTCAAGGTTGGTCCTTACCGTCTGACGCTCTTTTTTGAGATTGAACCTTACCTATCACTTCTCATTTAGGATCAATCACTTCCTTCTGATTCACCCCTTTTGAGGTCTGTCCTTACCTTATGACGCTCTCATTTTGAGATTGACCTTTACCTGTCAATTCATATTTCGAATTAGTCACAAACTTTTGATTCACCCCTTCTAGGTCGTTCCATACCTTCTGACGCTCTCTTTTTTATATTGACCCTTACATCTCAATTCTCAATTTGAAACAGTCACTATCTTCTAATTCACCCCTTTCGAGCTCGGTCCTTACCTTTCGACGCTCTCTTTTGAGATTGACCCTTACCTGTCAACTTTCATTTTGAATCAGTCACTACCTTCTGATTCACCCCTTCTGAGGTCGACTCTTACCTTCCGATGCTCTCTTTTGAGATTGACCCATACATGTCAATTCTCATTTCAAATCAATCACTTCCTTCTGATTCACCCCTTTTGAGGTCTGTCCTTACCTTATGACGCTCTCATTTTGAGATTGACCTTTACCTGTCAATTCATATTTCGAATTAGTCACAAACTTTTGATTCACCCCTTCTAGGTCGTTCCATACCTTCTGACGCTCTCTTTTTTATATTGACCCTTACATCTCAATTCTCAATTTGAAAGTCACTAGCTTCTGATATACCCCTTTCGAGGTCGTTCCTTACCGTCTGACGTTCTTTTTTTAGATTGACCCTTACATCTTAATTCTAATTTAGGATCAATCACTATCTTCTGATTCACCTATTTCAAGGTCGGTCCTTACCTTGTGACGCTCTCTTTTGAGATTGATTCTTACCAGTAAACTTTCATTTTGAATCAGTCACTACCTTCTGATTCACCCCTTCTGAGGTCAGCTCTTACCTTCCGATGCTCTCTTTTGAGATTGACCCATACATGTCAATTCCTGTCAATTCTCTGTCAATTCTCATTTCAAATCAATCACTACCTTATGATTCAACCCTTTCCAGGTCGATCCTTACCTTCTGATGCTCACTTTTGAGATTTTCCTTTACCTGTCAATTCTCATTTTGAATGAGTCACTACCTTCTGATTCACCCCTTTCAAGGTCGGTCCTTACCTTCCGATGCTCTCATGTTGAGATTGACATTTACCTGTCAATTCATATTTTGAATTAGTTACAACCTTTTGATTCACCCCTAAGGTCATTCCATTCCTTCTGACTCTCTCTTTTTTAGATTGACCCTCACATCTTAATTCTAATTTTGAATCAGTAACTGTCTTTTGATTAACCCCTTTCAAGGTCGATCCTTTCCTTCCGACGCTCTCTTTTTGGGATTGATCCTTACCTGTTATTTTTCATTTCAAATCATTCACTACCTTCTGATTCCCCCTTTTTGAGGTCGGTCCTTACCTTATGACGCTATCTTTTGAGATTGACGCTTACCTGTCAATTCTCATTTTGAATCAATCTCTACCTTCTGATTCACCCCTTTCAACGTCGGTCCTTACATGTCGGTCCTTACTGTTTGACGCTCTTTTTTGAGATTGAACCTTACCTATCAATTCTCATTTAGGATGAATCATTACCTTCTAGTTCTCCTATTTTAAGGTTGGTCCTTACCTTATGACACTCTCTTTTGAGATTGACCCTTAACATTCAATTCTCATTTCGAATCAGTCACTACCTTCTGATTCACCCCTTCCGAGGTCGACCCTTACCTTTCGATGCTCTCTTTTGAGATTGACCCTTACCTATCAATTCTCATTTCAAATCAATAACTACCTTCTGATTCACCCCTTTTGATGTTGGTCCTTACCTTCCGACACTCTCTTTTGAGATTTTCCCTTATCTGTCAATTCTCTTTTCGAATCAGTCACTACCTTCTGATTCACCCCTTTCAAGGTTGGTCCTTACCTTCTGATGCTCTCAATTTGAGATTGACCTTTACCTGTCAATTCTCATTTCGAATTAGTCACAACCTTCTGATTCACCCCTTTTGAGTTTGGTCCTTACCTTTCGATGCTCTCTTTCGGAGATTGTCCCTTACCTATCAATTTCGATTTTGAATCGGTCACTACCTTCTAATTCACCCATTTTGAGGTCTTTCCTTACCTTATGACACTCTCTTTTGAGATTGACCCTTACCTGTTAATTCCCATTTTGAATCAGTCACTACATTCTGATTCACCCCTTTTGAGGTTGCTTCTTACCTTCCCAAGCTCTTTTTTGAGATTGACCCTTAATTCTCATGTAGGATCATTTACTACCTTCTCATTCACCGCTTTTGAGGTCAATCCTTACCTTCTAATGCTCTCTTTTGAGATTGACTCTTACCTGTCAATTCTCATTTTGAATCAGTCACTACCTTCTGATTCACCCTTTTCGAGGTCGGTCCTTACCTTCTGCGCTGTCTTTTGAGATTTTCCCTTACCTGTCAATTCTCATTTCGAGTCAGTCACTACCTTCTGATTAACCCCTTTCGAGGTCAGTCCTTACCTTCCGACGCTCTCATTTTGAGAGTGACCCTTACCTGTCAATTCTAATTTCAAATTATTCACTACCTTATGATTCACCCCTTTTGAGGTCGGTCCTTACCTTCCAACGCCCTCTGTTGAGATTGACCCTTACCTATCAATTCTCAATTTTAATGAGTCTCTACCTTCTGATTCACCAATTTCAAGTCCAGTCCTTACCTTTCGATGCTCTCTTTTTTAGATTGAACCTTACATGTCAATTCTCATTTGGAATCAATCACTATCTTCTGATTCACCTCTTTTGAGGTCAGTCCTCACCTTCCGATGCTCTCTTTTGAGGTTGACCCTTACCTGTCAATTTTTATTTCCAATCAATCACTCCTTTCTGATTCACCCCTTTCAAGGTCGGTCCTTACCATCCGAAGCTCTCTTTTTGAGATTGACCCTTACCTGTCAATTCTCATTTTGAATCAGTCACTGTCTTATGATATCACCCCTTTCGAGGTCGATCCTTACCTTCGTCGCTCTCCTCTTGAGATTAACCCTTACGTCTCAATTCTCATTTTGAATCAGTCACTATCTTCTGATTCACCCCTTTCGAGGTCGGTCCTTACCTTCCGATGCTCTCTTTTTAGGATTGACCCTTACCTGTTAGTTCTCATTTAAAATTAGTCACTACTTTCTGATTCACCCCTTTCGAGGTCGGTCCTTACCTTCTAACGCTCTCTTTTGAGATTGACCCTTACCTGTCAATTCTCTTTTTTAATCAGTCACTAGCTTCTGATATACCCCTTTCGAGGTCGTTCCTTACCGTCTGACGTTCTTTTTTTAGATTGACCCTTACCTATCAATTCTCATTTAGGATCAATCACTATCTCCTGATTCACCTATTTCAAGGCCGGTCCTTACCTTGTGACGCTCTCTTTTGAGATTGATTCTTACCAGTAAACTTTCATTTTGAATCAGTCACTACCTTCTGATTCACCCCTTCTGAGGTCGACTCTTACCTTCCGATGCTCTCTTTTGAGATTGACCCATACATGTCAATTCTCATTTCAAATCAATCTCTTCCTTCTGATTCACCCCTTTTGAGGTCGGTCCTTACCTTCTGATGCTCTCTTTTGTGATTTTCCCTTACCTGTCAATTCTCATTTCGAATCAGTCACTACCTTCTGATTCACCCCTTTCAATGTCAGTCCTTAACTTCCGACGCTCTCATTTTCAGATTTACCTTTACCTATATATTCTCATTTCGAATTAGTCACAACCTTTGGATTCACCCCGTTTGAGTTCAGTCCATACCTTTCGACGCTCACTTTATGAGATTGACCCTTACCTGTCAGTTCTCATTTCAAATCAGTCAATACCTTCTAGTTCACCCAATACAAGGTCGGTTCTTACGTTCCGACTCTCTCTTTTGAGATTGACCCTTACCTGTTAATTCTCATTTTGAATTAGTCACTACATTCTTATTCACCCCTTTTAAGGTTGGTCCATACGACGCTCTTTTTTGTGATTGACCCTTACATGTCAATTCTCATTTAGGATCATTAACTACCTTCTCATTCACCGCTTTTGAGGTCAATCCTTCCCTTCTGATGCTCCCTTTTGAGATTGACTCTTACCTGTCAATTCTCATTTTGAATCAGTCACTACCTTATGATTCAGCCCTTTCAAGGTCGGTCCTTATCTTCCAATGCTCTCTTTTGAGATTGACCCTTACCTATCATTTCTCATTTTGAATCAGTCACTACCTTCTGATTCACCCCTATCGAGGTCGGTCCTTATCTTCTGATGCTCTCTTGTTGAGATTGACCCTTACCTGTCAATTCTCATTTTGAATCAGTCATTACCTTTTTATTCACCCCTTTCGTGGTTGACCCTTACCTTCCGATGCTCTCTTTTGAGGTTGACCCTTACTTTTCAATTCTCATTTCGAATCAATCTCTACCTTTTGATTCACCCCTTTTGAGGTCGGTCCTTACCTTTCGATGCTCTCTTTTGAGATTTTTCCTTGTCTGTGAATTCTCATTTTGAATTAGTCACTTCCTTCTGATTCACCCCTTTCAAGGTCGGTCCTTACCTTCCAACGCTCTCATTTTGACATTGACCTTTACCAGTCAATTCATTTTTCAAATTAGTCACAACCTTCTGATTCACCCCTTTCAAATTCATTACCTTCAAGGTCGATCCTTACTTCTGACGCTCTCTTTTTTAGATTGACCCTTACGTCTCAATTCTCATTTTGAATCAGTCACTATCTTCTAATTCACCCATTTTGAGGTTGGTCCTCACCTTCTGACGCTCTCTTTTCAGATTGACCCTTACCTGTCAATTCTCATTTTGAATCAGTCA
>NW_018237207.1:81253-97920 GCF_001263595.1 Phalaenopsis equestris | reverse complement strand
CCTTCTGATTCACCTCTGTCATCTGTCAAGGTCGGTCCTTACTTTCTGACGCTCTCTTTTTGAGATTGACTCTTACCTGTCAATTCTCATTTCGAATCAGTCACTACCTTCCAATTCACCCCTTCTGAGGTCGGCCCTTACCTTCCAATGCTCTCTTTTGAGATTGACCATTACCTGTCACTTCGTCAATTCTCATTTCAAATCAATCACTACCTTATGATTCAACCCTTTCCAGGTCGGTCTTTACCATCTGATGCTCTCTTTTGAGATTTTCCCTTACCTGTCAATTCTCATTTTGAATCAGTCACTACCTTCTGATTCACCCCTTTCAAGGTCAATCCTTACCTTCCGACGCTCTCATTTTGAGTTTGACCTTTACCTGTCAATTCATATTTTGAATTAGTTACAACCTTCTGATTCACTCCTTTCGAGGTCATTCCGTACCTTTTGACGCTCTCTTTTTAGATTGACCCTTACATTGCAATTCTCATTTTGAATCAGTAACTATCTTTTGATTAACCCCTTTCAAGGTCGGTCTTTACCTTCCGACGCTCTCTTTTTGGGATTGATCCTTACCTGTTATTACTCATTTCGAATCTGTCACTACCTTTTGTTTCCCCCCTTTTGAGTTCGGTCCTTACCTTCTGACGCTCTCTTTTGAGATTGACCCTTACCTGTCAATTCTCATTATGAATCAGTCACTACCTTCTGATTCACCCTTTTTGAGGTCGGTCCTTACTGTTTGACGCTCTTTTTTGAGATTGAACCTTACCTATCAATTCTCATTTAGGATGAATCTTTACCTTGTAATTCGCCTCTTCCGAGGCCGGTCCTTACCTTATGACGCTCTCCTTTGAGATTGACCCTTAACAGTCAATTCTCATTTTGAATCAGTCACTACCTTCTGATTCACCCCTTTCAAGGTCAATCCTTACCTTCCGACGCTCTCATTTTGAGTTTGACCTTTACCTGTCAATTCATATTTTGAATTAGTTACAACCTTCTGATTCACTCCTTTCAAGGTCATTCTGTACCTTTTGACGCTCTCTTTTTAGATTGACCCTTACATTGCAATTCTCATTTTGAATCAGTAACTATCTTTTGATTAACCCCTTTCAAGGTCGGTCTTTACCTTCCGACGCTCTCTTTTTGGGATTGATCCTTACCTGTTATTACTCATTTCGAATCTGTCACTACCTTTTGTTTCCCCCCTTTTGAGGTCGGTCCTTACCTCGGTCCTTACCTTCTGACGCTCTCTTTTGAGATTGACCCTTACCTGTCAATTCTCATTATGAATCAGTCACTACCTTCTGATTCACCCTTTTTGAGGTCGGTCCTTACTGTTTGACGCTCTTTTTTGAGATTGAACCTTACCTATCAATTCTCATTTAGGATGAATCTTTACCTTGTAATTCGCCTCTTCCGAGGCCGGTCCTTACCTTATGACGCTCTCCTTTGAGATTGACCCTTAACAGTCAATTCTCATTTTGAATCGGTCACTACCTTCTGATTCACCCCTTCCGAGGTCGACCCTTACCTTTCAATGCTCTCTTTTGAGATTGACCATTACCTATCAATTCTTAATTCAAATCAATCTCTACCTTCTGATTCACTCCTTTCGATGTCGGTACTTACCTTCCGACACTTTCTTTTGAGATTTCGCTTACCTGTCAATTCTCATTTCGAATCAGTCACTACCTTCTGATTCACCCCTTTCGAGGTCGACCCTTACCTTTCAATTATCTCTTTTGAGATTGACCATTACCTATCAATTCTTAATTCAAATCAATCTCTACCTTCTGATTCACTCCTTTCGATGTCGGTACTTACCTTCCGACACTTTCTTTTGAGATTTCGCTTACCTGTCAATTCTCATTTCGAATCAGTCACTACCTTCTGATTCACCCTTTTCAAGGTCGGTCCTTACCTTCTAACACTCTCATTTTGAGATCGACCTTTACCTATCAATTCTCATTTTGAAATAGTCACAACCTTCTGATTCACCCCTTTTGAGTTCGGTCCTTACCTTTCGACGCTCTCTTTCAGAGATTGACCCTTACCTGTCAATTCTCATTTTGAATCAGTCACTACCTTCTAAATCACCCCTTTTGAGGTCGGTCCTTACTTTTCGACGCTCTCTTTTGAGATTGACCCTTACCTGTGAATTCTCATTTTGAATCAGTCACTACATTCTGATTCACCCCTTCCGAGGTTCGTCCTTACCTTCCAAAGCTCTTTTTTGAGATTGACCCTTAATTCTCATTTAGGATCATTCACTACCTTCTCATTCACCATTTTTGAGGTCAATCCTTACCTTTTGATACTCTCTTTTGAGTTTGACTCTTACCTGTCAATTCTCATTTTGAATCACTCACTACCTTCTGCTTCACCCTTTTCGAGGTCAGTCCTTACCTTCCAACGCTCCCATTTGAGATTGACCCTTACTTGTCAATTCTCATTTCGAATCAGTCACTACCTTCTGATTCACCCCTGACGAGGTCGGTTCTTATCTTCTGACGCTTTCTTTTTGAGATTGACCCTTACCTGTCAATTCTCGTTTTGATTCAGTCACTACCTTCTGATTCACTTTTTTCAAGGTCGGTCCTTACCTTCCAACGCTCTCTTTTGAGATTGACCCTTCCCTGTCAATTCTCATTTTGAATAAGTCACTACCATCTGATTCACCCTTTTGAGGTCGTTCCTTACCTTCTGATGCACTCTTTTGAGATCGAGGTCGGTTCTTACCTTCCGACGCTCATTTTTGAGATTGACCCTTACCTGTCAATTCTCATTTCAATTTAATCACTACCTTCTGATTCAACCCTTTCGTACTTTCCGATGCTTTCTTTTTAGATTAACCATTACCTATCAATTCTCAACCTATCTATTCCCATTTTGAATCAGTCACTACCTTCTGATTCACCCCTTTCATGGTCATTCCTTGCCTTCCGATGCTCTCTTTTTGAGATTGAACCATACATGTCAAATCTCACATCAAATCTGTCACTACCTTCTGATTCAGCTCTTTTGAGATCAGTCATTACCTTCCGACCCTCTCTTTTAAGATTGACCCTTACCTGTAGATTCCCATTTCAAATCAGTTACTACCTTCTGATTCACCCCTTTTGAGGTCGGTCCTCACCTTCTAACGCTCTCTTTTGTGATTGACCCTTTCCTGTCAATTCTCATTTTGAATTAGTCACTACAATATGATTTACCCCTTTCAAGGTCGGTATTTACCTTCCGATACTCTCTTTTGAGATTGACCCTTAACTATCAATTCTTATTTGGAATCAGTCACTACCTTTTGATTCACCCCTTTGGAGGTCAGTTCTTACCTTCTGATGCTCTCTTTTGAGATTGACCTTTACCTGTCAATTATCATTTCAAATTAGTCACTCCCTTCCTATTCACCCCTTTTGAAGTCGAGCCTTACCTTCCGAAGCTCTCTTTTGAGATTTTCCCTTACCTGTCAATTCTCATTTTGAATCAGTCACTACCTTTTGATTCACCCCTTTTGAGGTCGGCCCTTACCTTTCGATGCTCTATTTTTTAGATTGAACCTTACCTGTCAATTTTCATTTCGATTTGAATCAGTCACTACCATCTGATTCACCCATTTTGAGGTCGGTCCTTACCTTCCGACACTCTCTTTTGAGATTGACCCTTACCTGTCAATTTTAATTTTGAATCAGTCACTCGCTTCTAATTCACCTTCTTCGAGGTCAGACCTTACCTTCCGATGCTCCCTTTTTGATACCTGTCAATTTTCATTTTGAATCAGTCACTCCCTTCTAATTTACACTCTCTTTTGAGATTGACCCTTACCTGTCAATTTTAATTTTGAATCAGTCACTCGCTTCTAATTCACCTTCTTCGAGGTCAGACCTTACCTTCCGATGCTCCCTTTTTGATATTGACCCTTACGTGTCAATTCTCATTTATAATCAGTCACTATCTTATGATCTCAGCCCTTTCGAGTTTGGTCCTTACCAGACGCTCTTTTTTGAGATTGACCCTTATGTCTCAATTCTCATTTTAAATCAGTCACTATCTTTTGATTCACCCCTTTTGAGGTCAGTCCTTACCTTCCTATGCTCTCGTTTTAGGATTGACCCTTACCTGTCAATTCTCTTTTCGAATCAGTCACTACCTTCTGATTCAACTCTTTCGAGGACGGTCCTTACCTTTTGATGCTCTCTTTTTAGACTGAACCTTAGCGGTCAATTCTCATTTCAAATCAGTCACTAGCTTCTGATTCACCCATTTTGAGGTTGGCCCTTACCTTCCAATGCTCTTTTATTGATTGACCCTTACCTGTCAATTCTCATTTTGAATCAATCACTACCTTCTGGTTCACCCCTTTTGAGGTCGGTGCTTATCTTCCGACGTTCTCTTTTAAGATTGGCCCTTACCTGTCAATTCTCTTTTTGAATTCAGTCACTACCTTCTGATTCACCCCTTTCAAGGTCAGTCCTTACCTTCCGATGTTCTCTTTTGAGATTGAACCTTACCTATCAATTCTCATTTTGAATTAGTCACTACCTTCTTATTCACCCTTTTTGGGATCGTTCCTTACCTTCCAATGCTCTCTTTTGAGATTGACCCTTACCAAAAAATGCTCATTTTGAATCACTCATTACCTTCTGATTCACCTTTTTAGAGGTCAGTCCTTACCTTTCGACGCTCTCATTTTGAGATTGACCCTTACCTGTCAATTCTAATTTTGAATGAGTCACTACCTTTTGATTCACCCCTTTAGGTCGGTCCTTACCTTCTAACGCTCTCTTTTGAGATTGACCCTTACCTGTCAATTCTCATTTTGAATCAGTCACTACCTTACGATTCACCCCTTTTGAGGTCGGTCCTTACCTTCTGACGCTCTCTTTTGAGATTGACCCTTACCTGTCAATTCTCATTTCAAATCAGTCAGTACCTTCTTATTCACCCCTTTCAAGGTCGGTCCTTTCCTTCCAATGCTCGCTTTTTGACATTGACCCTTACCTATCAATTCTCATTTTAAATTAATCACTCCCTTCTAATTCACCCCTTTTGAGGTCGGTCCGTACCTTCCGACGCTATTATTTGAGATTGACCCTTACTTGTCAATTCTCAATTTGAATCAGTCACTACCTTCTGATTTACCCCTTTTGAGGTTGGTCCTTACCTTCCGACGTTTTCTTTTGAAATTGACCCTTACTTATCAATTCTCATTTAGGATTAGTCACTACCTTTTTATTCACCTCTTTCGAGGTTGGTCCATAACTGCCGAGTCTCTCTCTTGAAAACGTTACGTAAATTTTGAATCCTCACTTTAGAATCAGTGCCAAAATATGATTCTTATTTTTCAGGGTCGATCCCAAACTTCCGACTTTCTTCTAAAATTAATACCTGAATTTCAAATCCCTCGGGCTCAGCACTTACACACTGATCACCATCCTCTATAAATTCCTGAAATCACATAAATCAAAAATTCACTCTTCAATCCCCAATGAGAGTCACTACTTCTTGACTTTGATCAAATATTCACTTGATTTATTCCCCAGCGGAAACAAATAGCACACATAATCCCACACTACTTCTATGCTCTTAACTTAGGAGTTTGTATTGGTTTTGTCGATCTCATCGGTCAACGCTAATATGCGCGGTGTGCCTTGCCCAGCACACCACACCTATTGGGGGTCCATTTGTTGACCTCATTTCTGGTTTAGCTAAGACCAGTACATAGAGGACCCAAATTGGGTTTCCATTGGTCCATGGCTTACTTTTGGTGGTTAGTTCCCAAATTTTACCCAAAATACCCAACTTGACCTTTTACCACTAAATTCCCTCAAATTACCTAGGTACCCTTGAAACCCTAAATTTTGCCAAAGTTCCCAAATTTACCCAAAATACCTAAATTTATTCAAAAATCATTTGAAACATTTTGAAAACACCCAATTACCCAAAGTCACCAAAAATTTCCAAATTACCAAAATGCCCCTCCTTAGCCCAAAATATCAAAAATTCCAAAAAATCCCAAAAATTCCCAAAATATTTTATAAATTCGCACTTTTATTTATCTCAACTACCACATGACCCAATTTGACCAATTTGACCATCTTTGACCAAGACCCACAAATTTGCCTTTAAAGGCCCAAATATCCCCAAATTACACTCAAATGTCCATCTTTTTTATCCCATTTTCCCCAAGTGTTAGTCCTAAACTCAAATTCACCATCAATGTGATAAAAATAAAGTAAATCCAAGCTCAATTAGCCCATTCTTTGAGCCCAATTGTTTATTTAGGTCAAACCCCCAATTTTGGACACATGACCTAATCTCACCAAATTGAATCAACAGCCCCCTCCATTGGCCATGGTTTATGCTTAAAACTCTTTATAACATTCCTACACATCACAATTGATCATCAATTAGCCTTGGTGAAGTCTAAATTTCATTTAATTTCAACATAAGCTTAAAATCCCAAAATTGCCCCAAAATGGCTATGTCCCCAAGTCTCATCAAATTGAATGCCTTAGCTGCATAATTGGCACCCAGTTCATGTTTAAAACTCTTCATGGCATTCCTATTAACAATTCTCAATAATCAATTTAGACTTAGCCCAAGGCTAGTTCAATTTATACCCAAGGATAGCCCAACTTCCAGAAAATGACCAAGTTTCAAATTCCTTCAAATTGACCCCTCTCAAATTGACCCCTCAATTGAATACAAAATCCTTTCAACCCTTCACCAAAAATGTTCATTACAATCATCTACATCAAGAGCATCAATCAATTGGGCTCAGGAACATGGTTATCCTATCCCAAACCCAAGTTTTGGTCATTTGCACCCACTTGGGCACATGCACTAAATGTAGCCCAACCACCCCAAAGCCATCAAATAAATGACTCCACAGCCATTAGTTGGACCCTAAGATTGAGCCAAAACTCACCTAACCACCTAAGTTATGCCATGGACCAATGGTCCCTTAAATTAAAGGATTTCATGCCATAGTTTCTTAAGCTTAAGATTCTTTTTTTCCAAAACTAAACCCAAGCCCATGAAATTGCTGTGACATATTCCCCTGGGTTCCCTGTGCGCCTAGCCGCCTACCCCTACCATGGTCGGCTGGCCTAGTCATTGGAGAAGCCAAAACTGAGGGCCACGCCCTCTTAAACTTCACTCAATTCAAACCTAGAGGCCACCTCACCCAAATGAGATGTTAGAGCCTCTCTGACCTCCACCTAAGCACCACATTGCTCCCCTCTGCACCCCCCAATTGGCCATGACTACCACCCCTTTGCCATTTTTTTAAAAAGCTCACCTCCACGGACATGTAGGGAGTGCAGAAATTTTCTCAAAGAGAGCTTCCCAAATCACTCACAAAGCTTCTTTGAGTGCTCGTCAGTGCAATCCAACCATCTTCCCCCACTGATTCCCACTGTGGAACCCCAATTTTGAGTTCAAATTTCTGCCTAAAACTAGCATAGAGCTCATTACACTCCCACAATCCACCAAACTTCAATTACTTGTACCCACACCTTCACAACACTAAAAGAAGAAAGCCCCATCAAATCCCCCTTTCATAGAGACCCTAGCATAGACTTTGATGAACACCTGAAATCGTGCTTGTTCGAATTCATACCTAGACCTTACACCACTGCAAGAGGCTCAATCCCTAACATCCTTGGTCTCCAACAAATGTGGCAAGCACCTCTGATTGAAGTTTCCCTTCACAGAGCCAAGGTATTGAACTTCTCTTCCTCTCGAGCCTCTTTTGATTCTCCATTTTTTTGGGTTTAATTTCATGGAATCTTAACGATATAGATATGTTCATCTACTCTAGACAAGCATTTAAAAAAAAAATTCATTCTATTTGGTTGAGAATTGAAAGAGATATCAAGCCTTGAAGATGGACGGTTCTTGGGCTAGCCCATTAGGGACAATGACGGAACGCCATTCGATCGAGCGTGTATCAGATGGACGGTCAAGATTAAGTTGGACAGTGCTTCTTTACATGAACCCCGGGACACGTGGCTGCTAGCATGGATGGTAGCGTTAAATGAGAGCGTGCCGTGTGGAGCTTCGGAGCTGCTTAGGATCCAGTCAGCGCCGCGCGTTTAAATAGATAAATAGGAAATTAAAAAAATCATAAAATGAACCCTAACTTTAAAAATCCATATCTTGGAGAAAAAAATCAAAAAAATAAAATAAAAATGCCCTCTTGCTCAGTGAATAGAGGAGAATAATGTTGAAATAATTTGATGTCCATTTGATACATGTATTATTTTTAATTAATTAAACATTATTTAGAGTCTTTTGATTCTCCATGAATATAGGCATTTCACCATGGCATGAAATTTTGGCATGTTGTAGCCTCCATCAAGGGGAACACTCCCTGATTTTTCTAAAGTCAGAGAAGACCTTTAGACAGAAATCCATATTTTTCAAGTTTATGTCTATTATTTGCATAAATTAATCATAATAATCAGCATGTTTCTTAGAAAAATCCAAATAAATTTTGATAGGTTCACTATGACCAGAGAACCCATAGAAAAATTTCTCATCACTCAAGTCATTTAAAATACACCTAATCTTCAAACCCTAAATCACTAAGGTAATTAATTTTGGAAAACACAAACATTAAAATGACTTCATTTTTTATCACCACTGTTATCTAAGATCCGGAGAACTCTCCAAAAAAATTTCAAAGCATTTTGCATCCATTTTATAGCCTTAATTGATTTTTCAAGTTAAATATATTTTTTTGGCACAAAAATGATTTTAATTGATCAAAATATAACTCAAAAATTTATGAAAATGATTTTTATTGATTAAAATATAACTAAAAATATGTATTTTGATTTTTATTGATCAAAATATAACTCAAAAAATTATTTTTATTGATCAAAATATAACTGAAAAAATTGAGATTGACACTTACCTGTCAATTCTCATTTCAAATCAGTCACTAGCTTCTGATTAAACCCTTTTGAGGATGGTCCTTACCTTCAGACGCTCTCTTTTGAGATTGACCCTTACCTGTCAATTCTCATTTCAAATCAGTCACTACCTTTTGATTCACGCCTTTCGAGGTCAGTCCTTACCTTCTGACGTCTATTTTTTAGATTGAACCTTACCTATCAAATATCATTTCAAATCAGTCACTACTTTCTGATTCAACACTTTTGAGGTCGGTCATTACCTTCCAACCCTCTCTTTTAAGATTGACCCTTACCTGTCAACTCTCCATTCGAATCAGTCACTACGAATCAGTCACTACCTCATGATTCACCCTTTTCGAGGTCGGTCCTTACCTTCTGACGCTCTCTTATATGATTGACCCTTGTCTGTCAATTCTCATTTTGAATCAGTCACTACCATCTGATTCACCCCTTTCAAGGTTGGTCCTTATCTTCTGACGCTCTCTTTTGAGATTGACCCTTACTTAGTCAATTCTCATTTGTTCACTTCTCATTTTTGAATCAGTCACTACCTTATGATTCACCCCTTTTGAGGTTGATCCTTACCTTACGACACTCTCATTTTGAGATTGACCCTTACCTATCAATTCTCATTTCAAATTAGTCACTCCCTTCTTATTCACCCCTTCTGAGGTCAGTCCTTACCTCCCGACACACTCTTTTGAAATTGACCCTTACCTATCAATTCTCGTTTTAAATAAGTCAATAAATTCTGATTCACCCCTTTCGAGGTCAGCCCTTACCTTCCTATGCTCTTTTTTTGAGATTGAACTTTACCTGTCAATTCTCATTTCAAATCATTTTTAATGAGTCATTAACATTTGATTCACCACTTTTGAGGTCCTTCCTTACCTTCCGACGCTCTATTTTGTGATTTACCCTTACCTGTCAATTTTCATTTTTAATTAGTCACTCCCTTCTGATTCACCCCTTTCGAGATCAGTCCTTACCTTCCGGCGCTCTCTTTTTGAGATTGACCCTTACGTGTCAATTCTCATTTCAAATCAGTCACTAAATTATGATCTCAGCACTTTCGAGGTCGGTCCTTACATTCTGAAGCTCTCTTTTTCAGATTGGCCCTTACGTCTCAACTCTCATTTTGAATCAGTCACTTTCTTCTGATTCACCCCTTTTGACGTCGGTCCTTACCTTCTGACACTCTCTTTTTGGGATTGACCCTTACCTGTCAATTTCCATTTTGAATCAATCCTTACCATATGATACACCCCTTTCGAGGTCGGTCCTTACCTTCCGACGCTCTCTTTTGAGATTGACCATTAGCTGTCAATTCTCATTTGAATCAGTCACTCCCTTCTGATTCACCTCTTTTGAGGTTGGTCCTTTCCCTTCAACGCTTTTGTAGAGATTGACCCTTACCTATCAATTCTCATTTCAAATCGGTCACTACCTTCTGATTCACCCCTTTTGAGGTCTGTCCTGATCTTCTGACGTTCTACTTTGAGATTGACCCTTACTTGTTAATTCTCATTTTGAATCAGTCACTACCTTCGGATTCACCCCTTTCAAGGTCAGTCCTTACCTTCCGAGTCCTTACCTTCCGACACTCAACACTCACTTTTGAGATTGACCTTTACCTGTCAATTCTCATTTTGAATCAGTCACTACTTTCTGATTCACCTCTTTCGAGGTCGATCCTTACCTTTGGATGCTCTCTTTTAAGATTGACCCTTACCTGTAAATTCTCATTTAGAATCAGTCAGGACCTTCTGATTGACCTTTTTAGAGGTCATTCCTTACCTTTCGATGATCTCTTTTTTAGATTGACCCTTACCTGTCAATTATCATTTTGAATAAGTCACTACTCTCTGATTCACCCCTTTCAAGGTCCATCCTTACCTTCCAAAGCTCTCGTTTTGAGATTGACCCTTACCTGTCAATTCTCATTTTGAATCAGTCACTACCTTATGATTCACCCCTTTTGAGGTCGGTCCTTACCTTCTGACGCTCTCTTTTGAGATTGACCCTTACCTGTCAATTCTCATTTCGAATCAGTCACTACCTTCTTATTCACCACTTTCAAGGTCGGTCCTTACCTTCCAATGCTCTTTTTTTTAAGTTGACCCTTACCTATTAGTTCTCATTTCAAATCAATCAATACCTTCTAATTCACCCCTTTCCGGGTCGGTCCTTACCTTCTGACGCTATTAATTGAGATTGACCCTTACCTGTCAATTCTCATTTCGAATCAGTCACTACCTTATGATTTAACCCTTTTGAGGTCGATCCTTACCTTCCAATGTTTTCTTTTGTGATTGACCCTTACCTATCAATTCTCATTTAGGATCAGTCACTACCTTCTGATTCACCTCTTTCGAGGTCGGTCCATAACTACCGACTCTCTCTTTTGGAAACATTACCTAAATTTTAAATCCTCACTTTAGAATCAGTGCCAAAATTATGTTTTTTATTTTTCAGGATCGGTCCCAAACTTCTGACTCCCTTCTAAAATTAATACCTGAATTTCAATTCCCTCGGGGACAGCACTTACACACTGATTCCCATCATCTATAAATTCCTGAAATCACATAAATCAAAATACACTCTTCAATCCCCAGTGAGAGTCACTACTTCGCACTACATCGTGACGTTGATCAAATCTTCACTTGCTTTATTTTCCAGCAAAAACAAATAGCACACATAATCCCACACTCCTTCCATGTCTCTTGTCTTAGGAGTTTGTATTGGTTTTGTTGATCTCTTCTGTCAACGCCAATATGCGCGGTGTGCCTTGCCCAGCACACCCCACCTATTGGGGATTCATTTGTTGACCTCATTTTTGATTGAGGTCTAGTCTTTCTCTTTATTAGCCTAAGGTCTAGCCATAAGACTTTCTTATTGACAATTCTTAGAAAACTAGAAAAAGGCACCCTCACTATTAGAAATTATAAACTCTTCTTTACTCAATTTGAAGTTCCACATATTGGTCCTAACCTCTAGCACTTAGTAGGTGGGTCATTATGAGGGAGCTTAAAGAGAGTTCTTATAAGGCTAATTGACTGTAGGGTTGACCTTGAGTGTTGGTCTAGAACTAAGGCACTCATTTCACCCACAATCACTCACTACCCTAAACACAGAATTTCCTTACTTTGGTCCCATGAGCCTTTAGGAAACTCATGTAGATTGTCCCCTAAACCTACTAGCCCTAGGCTAGGGTTTAGCTAAGACCAGTACATAGAGGACCCAAATTGGGTTTCCATTGGTCCATGGCTTACTTTTGGTGGTTAGTTCCTCAATTTTACCCAAAATACCCAACTTGGCCTTTTACCACTAAACTCTTTCAAATTACCTAAGTACCCTTGAAACCCTAAATTTGGCAAAATTCCCAAATTTACCCAAAATACCCAAATTTATTCTAAAATCATTTCAAACTTTTTGAAAACACCCAAATTACCCAAAATCACCAAAAAGTTTTAAATTAAGAAAATGCCCCTCCTTAGCCCAAAATTTCAAAAATTCTAAAAAATCCCAAAATATTCCAAAAATTCCTACTTTCATTTATCTTAACTACCACATGACTCAATTTGGCCAATTTGACCATCTTTGACCAAAACCCCAAAATTTACCTTTGAAGGCCCAAATTTCCCCAAATTACACTCAAATGTCCATCAATTTGATCCCAATCTCCCCAAGTTATAGTTCCAAACTCAAATTCACCTTTAATGTGACAAAAATAAACCAAATCCAAGCTCAATTGGCCCATGCTTTGAGCCCAATTTTTTATTTAGGTCAAACCCCCAATTTTGGACACATGATCTAATCTCACCAAATTAAATCCATAGCCCCCTCAATTGGTCATGGTTTATGTTTAAAACTCTTTATAACATTTGTACACATCACAATTGATCATCAATTAGCCTTGGTAAAGTCTCAATTTCATTTGATTTCAATTTAAGTTCAAAGTCCCAAAATTGCCCCAAATTGGCTATGTCCCCAAGTCTCATCAAATTGTATGCCTTAGCCAAAAAATTGGCACCCAATTCATGTTGAAAACTCTTCATGGCATTCTTATTAACCATTCTCAACAATCAATTTAGACTTAGCCAAAGGCTAGCTCAATCTAGACCCAAGGTTAGCCCAACATGCCCAAAATGACCAAATTTCAAATTCCTTCAAATTGACCCCTCAATTGAATACAAAATCCTTTAAATCCTTCACCAAAAATTTTCATTACAATCATCTACATCAAGTACATCAATAAATTGGGCTCAAGGGCATGGCTAGCCTAGACCAAACCCAATTTATGGTCATTTGCACCCACTTGGACACATGCACTAAATGTAGCCTCACCACCCCAAAGCCATCAAATTAATGACTCCACAACCATTAGTTCGACCCTAAGTTTGACCCAAAACTCACCTAACCACCTAAGCTAAGCCATGGACCAATGGTCCCTTAAATCAAGGGATTTCATGCCATAATTGCTTAAGCTTAAGATTCTTTTTGCCAAAATTAAACCCAAGTCTATGAAATTACTGTCACATATTCCCGTGGGTTCCCTGAGCTCTTAGCCACCTCCCCCCTGCAATGGTCGGCCGTCCTAGTCACCAGAGAAGGCAAAACTGAGGGTCACGCCCTCTTAAACATCACCCAATTCAAACTTAGAGGCCACTGACCTAATGAAAATATGTTGAAATTTTCATACATATTTTATATTTTTTTTGATGATATTACACTTTAAAGAAGGGTATTTTTTATATTTTATTGTAGGTATGATTAATTATCGTCATTGGAGAAAAAAATGCAAAAACGGTGCAATTTGGAGCAAAAATGAGCAATAAATGAAATTTTGCCCTGTCACCTTTCGATAAGTCTTTCGATGCTTAATATTTTTTACACTTCTTGCATATTTTTGAATGATATTACATTTTAAAGGAAGGTTATTTTCATGCTTATTTTGTAGGGCTATCTGTTAGGAACACAACACAACTAAAATGGGGAGAAATAGAGCTAAAATGGAGCCAAACGGAGCGAAACAGTGGAGCTGTGCAGTCATCTCACCGACGGCGCCAAAACGGCACCTACAGTGAGATTTACCCGAGAAGACTGAAAAATGACAGAAAGCTTACCGATGGCACCCTCGAGCCCGCCGACGGCGCTCTCGAGCCCACCAACGGTGCCCGGGACGACTATGGACCAACTTTTGGCGATCGCCCGCGGACAGCGCCCGAGACGGTTATGGGTCGAAATTCAACATATTTGGACACTTTTTGAAAGGGTTCTTGTGGCAACTCTTCAAACTTCATCTCTACACTTTAAAAGAACGAATTTAGGTCAGAAAAAGGGGGTTATGTGTGAGAGGAATGTTAGGAAAAGTGTGGAGAAAGTTTAGGGTTTTTAGAGTAGGAGTAGAAATGTAGATTTCTACCCTTTTGGAGATATTAGACAGAAGATTTTGAGAGAATTTGTAAGGAGATGTTCTAGCATTGCATGGATCGGCGGGAGACTTTGTGGGTGAGATTTTCTTTTTTTTTTCAAAGGGAAAAAGCTAAGTATTGTGTTCTTCATTTTCTTATTATTTTGTAAACACTTATCTAGTGGATTTGGTTTGATGAAATGAAGTTTTCCGTTGTGTTTTCTTCGTGCTTTGTGATGTGTTTTTCTTACTCTCTCTTCTTATTTGGAAATAATGGTATGAGAAGATTATGCCATTATTTTCATTTTACTTTTCTCTTATAATGCGTAGAATTCATGTTTAGGATTTTGTCATGCATATTAGAAGCGGATTTAATTATAAATGTGATGGTTTCTACTTGTACATTATTTACATTACAATAAAGGCCTATTGTTGTGTTAACATTTATTGTAATTTCATTGATCTTAAAGGGCGGTGTAATTCTCAACAAAGTGGAACCACATTCAAATTCCATGGTTGGTTAAGTTCATGGGAGTTGAGTGCAAATAAATAAGGAAATATACTTTGATGGGTGTAGAATTGGAGATTTTAGGGTGACAGACTAAAATCCCCAATTCAGTCCCATTATTTGAGTTCTGAAGCGGATATGTTAGCCCTCAGGCGAGGGGAATGTGGGAGCTCCAAAGTGAGAGCCGGGATCCTCAGCCGGTACCCTCCTAGCCTAGCCACGGATTCAGTAAACAAGCATAGGATTAGTCAATGACCTTTGTGGCTGGAATGAATAGAATAGCTCCTATTTGGCACATACAAAATTTAATGCATCTCATTCCTTTACATTATCCAATTCATTACATAAGAATAGTATTTTTTAATATCTCAAAATTCTCCAAACCAATTCATCCAAACAGGGTTATCTTTAGAATTAATATTTTCATTTAGTTATAGTTACTATCTTTACATTTAACACTTACATTTAGGAGTAGTTGCTAAATAAAACATCATTTTAAATGACATTACAAACTAAGAACTAATTGTAGTAGACTAGAATTATACTAAGTATCTCTTACCTCGCTTCCCTCTGGGATCGATAAACGGGACTCCACTAGAGCCCTGCATTACTTGAGCGATACGTGCACTTACGTTTAAAATTATGACTTTACAAAACCATTATAAATATATAAATTTGGGTCATATTAAAAGTTCCATCAAGTTTTTGGCATCGTTGTCGGGGATTTAAATCTTCTAGTAGTGGTGTAAAATTCTTGTATTGTTAAGCATATATAAAGTCGCGGTCAAGTTTTTGGCGTCATTGCCGGGGAAGCTTCGGTAAGAACTTTAGGAGAATTTTAGTTGAAGTAATTAGGCTTAGACTTGGAAAACTGTAATGTCCTAAAAATTGTTTTGTGTGAAAAGTGTTTTTATATGAAAAAGTGTTGAAAAAAATTAATTTTATGAAAAATAAGGTGTTCTTTTGTTGTGTTGAATATATTTCATCTGTTATTTATATAATTGTTAATGTATTGTTTGTTGTGTTGCGTATACAAAACAAAGGATTTGTAGGACTTGTGCCTTATGCTTCCGAGTTTGAAAAAAAGAAAAAAATAAAAATACAAAGAGGACTCAAAATACCAGAAATGGAAATGGAAAACTTTCAAAATAATAACTTGAAAAATCATCATACTTCATTGAGGGATTACGTAAATCCTACGACAGATGAAATTCACTCATGTATACAAAACCCTGTCGTAGAAGCTGACTCGTTTGAAATAAATCTTGAGATTATCCAACTGGTGCGGAACAATCAGTTTGGGGAGCTCGTTTGGAGGATCTCTATTTACACTTATCAAGTTTTATAGAACTTTGTGCTATATTTCGTTATAACAATATGTCAGACGATGCTGTCAGACTAAGGCTTTTCATTTCTTACTAAGGGATAAGGCTAAAATGTGGTTGTACTCATTAGCACGTGACTCTATTAAAAATTGGGAGGAGTTAACTTAGAAATTCCTAACTAAGTATTTTCCACCTTCAAGGACTACTAAACTTAGAAAATATATTATCTCATTTTGTCAGTATGAAGGGTAATCAATATACAAAGCCTGAGAAAGATTTAAGGAACTCCTAAGAAAGTGTCCACATCATGCTCTACCTGATTGGTTAATCCTTCAAACTTTTTATAATGGATTAATAGAATCCCTTAGGTTTCTAATTGATGTTGCCGCTGGTGGATCATTAATGTCAAAATCATTTGATGAAGCGTACGCATTAATTGAAGAAATGGCTACAAATGAATTTTAATGGCCCTCTACAAGGGTAAATCCTAAAAA
>NW_018237207.1:79794-81052 GCF_001263595.1 Phalaenopsis equestris | reverse complement strand
TCTAACTTTTACAACCCAGGTTGGAAGAACCATCCTAATTTTAACTGGAATCATACTACTGACGGTGGAAACCAAAAATGGGAAAATAATCATGCAAATCCAAATGGAAGTTGGAATAATCAAGGGAACTCAAACTATAGACCTTCATATCCACCGGACTCTAACAATGGTCAACAATTTGAGGATAAGAAGATGTCTATGGAAGAAGTGGTACTGCAAATGGAAAACTAGTTGTAAAGTAAAAATTCTGTGATTAAAAGCATAGAAAATCAACTGGGACAAATTGCTAATTCACTTAGCAATAGACCCCAAGGAACACTTCTTCCCAAGGAACACTTCTAAGGAACACTTCTTAGCAACATTGAGATCAACTCTAAAGAGAACACTAATGAACAAGTAGAAGCTGTCCAATTAAAAATTGGAAGAGAGATAAAGGATGTGGTTAGAGAAGAGAAAAATATTGTGAGAGAAACAAAGGAAATTAAAAAACTTAAAGAACATGTTTCTAAGGATCTGGAAAAGTTAATATCTCCAACTAAAATCAGTTTGGAAAGACCACCACCTCCATTTCCTCAAAGACTTAGACAACATGAGTTGGATAAAAAATTTTCAAAGTACATGGACATACTTAAGAAGTTAACGATAAATATTCCTTTCACTGAAGCTTTGAAAAAGATTCCAAGTTATGCAAAATTTATGAAGGAGATATTAAAAAAGAAAAGGAAATTTAGGGATTACGAGACAGTTGCACTAAGTGACGAGTGCAGCGCTATACTTCAGAAAAATTTTTCTCAGAAACTTAAAGATCATTGTCGCTTCACAATTCGTTGTGTAATTAGAAAAAGATTACGTGGAAAAGTTTTATGTGATTTAGGATCGAGCATTAATGTGATGCTTCTATCTTTATTTAGAAGGTTAGGTTTAACCGATATTTCTCCCACTACTGTAACCCTTCTGTTAGTTGATCGATCTATCATTTATCTAAAAGGGATTATAGAAGATGTTCTTGTTAAAGTGGATAAATTTATCTTTCCTATGGACTTTATTGTATTAGATATGGAGGAAGATAAAGAATATCCCATTATTTTGGAGAGACCTTTTCTTATTACTGGACAAGCTATGATAGATGTGGAAAATGGAAAGTTAACTATGAATATTAATGACCATGAAACCACTTTTGATGTTTTAAAGGCTATGAAATATCCAGCTGAGAGAAATGATGATGATTGTTTTCGGATGGATGAAATTGATTATCTAA
>NW_018237207.1:78178-79717 GCF_001263595.1 Phalaenopsis equestris | reverse complement strand
TGTTGTTTAAAGAAGACTGTATGTATGTTCAAGAGAGGTGTGAAATGATGGACGTTACCAAAAATAGTAAACTTTTAATTCCATCTGTTGAAAAATCTCATGACCTTAAAATGAATTTACCTCATACAATTTTAAAACCTACCTACTTGGTGAATTCATATACACCACCAGTCTCTATATCTTCATATTCAACTCAATCACAAGATGAACTTCAATTAAATGATAAAACCAGTAAAAGATCTCCTATGAAAGAGCTATTCAAAGTCACTAAATGCAATATTCCATGGTATAGGAACAAAATGAATGAGATTATGATGCTGGGAAAGATTATTAATGCAATTAATAGTTATCCCACAGAGATTTTACCTAGTGACTCTGAGATAAATCCTAAGGAAATGCATTATGAGCAATTTAAAATTATTGAACTGATATTTAGAAGAGAATTCAAGGATTTGTTTAACAAGAGCTTTGAGTTGAGAGATAAGGACAAGGAAATTGAAAGATCAATGGACGAAATTCCTGAAGAATTGGAAGATAATTTGAAACAAAAGAGTGACATAGAAGATATTGATCTTGAATCAAAATTATCTAGAGAGAATCTGATAAAAAATTTGGGAGATCTTGAAGTATCATATAAAGATCTATTTCTTATAAATTTCAAGGATGATATTAATATGCAAATTGAAAAAATTAGTAGAAGAATATTGGATCTAAAAAGAAATATGAGGAACAAGTATATGAATCAATATGAAAAGGAAGAACTGAAAGAAAAATTTAAATTCGAGGACTTTGTAGGAATCCCTAGATCTGGAAAAAACTGGGCTATCAATCAAGGATTACTTAATTGGAATTTTGATCTAGGTGGAATCATTTATCAAGCTAGCGATGTAAATCAAGCGCTTTATGGGAGGCAACCCATAGTTATTTCTGTGGTTTGATTTAGTATGCTTAAGAGTCATGATTGTTAGTGTTGTATTGTGTTTGCTTTAGTGTGGATTGATCTGTTTGCTTGATGTTTGGTAGATTTTTGGATTATTAGTGTTTTGATTTGCTTTTTGTTTGTCATGAGGGTGATGATTCCTTAAATTCTTATTATGGTTAGACTTGTATGTTCTCTTGTAGTAGTTGGATTGATGAGTCCACTACAACACAGGTCTCACCCGGACATGAGTTTCACAAAAGACATTATGAATTTTTACAGCGATAGTTCCATCTCAATTTTGTTACTTCCTTCTTTGGACTTTATTTTCATTTGATAGAAGTCATGAACCTATTTGAAGAGTAACTTATGGAGATTTTACACTGTACTTATAATTGCTAGAGGTGTTTAATTATTGGGATATGGTGATGTTTGGTGTTGGTGCTCGAAAACCAATATATCAGGTATAATCTTATCTTTGGGATTAAAATCTATAAAATCATTTATAAGCACCCAATATATTTGTGTAGGGATTCCGTTAGAAATTGGAAGTAAGTTAGTGAGATGTGATGAGATGGAGGAAGAATTGACCTCATTTATCTTGTTTGTGTGTTTGTGTT
>NW_018237207.1:77416-78145 GCF_001263595.1 Phalaenopsis equestris | reverse complement strand
CAATGCTGATCCATGCTATGCTAGTTAGAAGTTTGTTTAGTTAATTTCATTATAGCATGTTTAGTTTAGATTTACTTTCTACTACATGTTTTCTATCCTAATAAATAATTGTAGATGTTTTTGATAGAAATTTGTGGTAGATAGAATTTCTAAACTATTTTTCTTCCTACTTATATTTTCTGCACTAAATGTTATACATAGTAAAAATCAAGTTTGGAAGTAGGAACTCAAGTTTCGAAGTAGGAACAAAAATGAAATTTTACAGTGAATATACTTCCTATTAGTTTAAAATTATTGCATGCATGTTTTAGGCTAGAAATAGTTTCTTATGCTGTCATTCTATCCCGATTATGCATGTATATAAATTTGATAGGATGTTGCAGTAGCTAGTAGATTTAATTACTTTTCCTTTCTGCTACATTTTATGGAATTAAATTGTAAAATATTTAAAAATTTTAGCCAGTAGTTTTGTACTTATTTCAAAATTTCATTACCCAGCAAATTCTCTAATGATTTATATGTATAGAAAGCTCCTAATGTTGCAGACCATGTGAAGTAGAAATTTTGAGGACTGCAAAAATTTCAGAATGATGAAAATGCCTAAAATACTGAGGTATGATTTATATTTAGAATTTTTCTTTCCACATGTATCATTCCATATTGAAAAATTTAAGTTTGAGGGAGGGAAGAAAAAGATTAACTATTAGATGTTCTCAATTTAAATATTTT
>NW_018237207.1:76037-77308 GCF_001263595.1 Phalaenopsis equestris | reverse complement strand
GATATTTAGTATAAGAGAATAAGACTATAGTTAACTATTTAAAGTAAAGGAAACTATATTTTGAAGTATTAAGAATCTTGAAAATTCATTTGAGAAGAAAAGATTGGGGCTCAATGATGTAAAAGCTATGAAATATTTATAAGGTCAAGGAATGCTTTGAGTTTCAAATTTGGGGAAAGAAATGTGATGTTGAAAATTATTAAAGGCTATCCAGATATAGTAATCCTCGCTTGAAAAAGGAAAAAGAAAGGATTGACCACAATCCATGAAAATAAAAGAAAAATATATAGGATTGAAAGCAATCTAAATGGAAAAGAGAAAAGAAAAGAAAGAAAAAAATATAAAAGTGAGGAGAAGCTTGAGGAGATGCCTAATCAAAAATTGGCTTCACTAGACCTACCTAAAGGAAAAACTTAAATACATTCCTGAATATATATTTATGGATTAGCATCTTTTACTAGTAGTGTTCTCATGAAGTTCCTATCATTTGAATATTCTAAGTGACTTTAAATTACAACATGTAGTCATTCTTGAAATGAATAAAAAACTAGAACTCTTAAACTTGATGACTAGATAATCTTGTACCTACAAAGTTAATTTAATTACTAGAATTTTTTCTAAAATTTTCACTATGATATTTACTTAAATCAAACTTATAATATTTCTGATTTAAAACTTTACTATAATAGATCATAACTCTTATGCAGTACTAAAATTACTTGAGGACAAGTAATAGTTAGGTTTGGGGGATTTTGACCAAAGGAAAATATGTTGAGATTTTCATACCTATTTTACACTGTTTTTGATGATATTACAGTTTAAAGAAGGGTATTTTTGATTTTGTGTTGCTGGTATGATTAATTATGGTCATTGGAGCAAAAAGATGCAAAAATAGTGCAATTTGGAGCAAAAATGGGCAAGAAATGAAATTTTGCCCTGTCACCTTTCGATAAGTCTTTCAATGCTTAATATTTTTTACACTTCTTGCATATTTTTGAATGACATTACACTTTAGAGGAAGGTTGTTTTCAAGCTTATTTTTCAAGGCTATTTGTTAGGAACACAACACAACTGAAATGGGGCAGAAATGGGGCAAAACGGAGCCGGGGCAAAACGGAGCCAATGGAGCAAAACAGTGGAGTTGCGCAGTCTGCTCGTTGAAGGCGCCAAAACAGCGTCAAAGCGGCACCGACAGCGAGATTTATCCGAGAAGACCAAAAAATGACAGAAAGCTTGCCGACGGCGACCTCGAGCCCGCCGACAGCGCCCGG
>NW_018237207.1:57659-75547 GCF_001263595.1 Phalaenopsis equestris | reverse complement strand
ATGGTTTTTACTTGTACTTTATTTACATTACAATAAAGGCCTGTTGTAGTGTTAAAATTTATTGTAATTTCATTGATTCGAAAGGGCAGTGTAATTATCAACAAAATGGAACCACACTGAAATTCGATGGATTGTTAAGTTCATTGGAGTTGAGTGCAAATAAATAGGGAAATAAACTTTGATGGGTGTAGAATTGGAGATTTTAGGGTGACTGACTAAAATCTTGAATTCGGTCCTATTGTTTGAGTACTAAAGTGGAGATTTTAGCCCTCATACGAAGGGAATGTGGGAGCTCTTAAGTGAGAGCCGATATCCTCCCAGCCTAGCCACGGATTTAGTAAACAAGCATAGGATTAGTCAATGTTCTTTATGGCTGGACCAAATGGTAAAGAATAGGATTGATCTTATTTGGCACATACAATATTTAATGCATCTCATTCCTTTACATTAACCAATTCATTACATAAGAATAGAAGTTTTTAATATCTCAAAATTCTCCAAACCAATTCATCCAAAAAGGGTTATCTTTAGAATTAATATTTACATTTAGTTATAGTTACTATCTTAACATTTAACACTTACATTTAGGAGTAGTTGCTTAATAAAACATCATTTTAATCGACATTACAAACTAAGGACTAATTGTAGTAGACTGGAATTTGACTAAAGATCTCTTACATCGCTTCCCTGTGGGATCGATAAACGGGACTCCACTAGAGCCATGTATTACTTGAGCGATACGTATACTTGCATTTGAAATTGTGACTTTACAAAATCATTATAAATATATAAATCTGGGTTCATAAATTCTTGCATATTAAAAGCTGCATCAAGTTTTTAGCGCATTTGCTGGGGATTTAAATCTTCTAGTAGTGGTGTAAAATTTTTGTATTTTTAAGCATATATAAAGTCACAGTCATCCATGTCACAGTCAGCCACCTCACCCAAATGAGATGTTAGAGCCTCTCTGCCCTCCACATAAGCACCACATTGCACCCCCCAATTGGCCATGACTACCACCCCTTTGCCATTTTTTTAAAAAGCTCACCTCCACGGACATGTAGGGAGTGCAGAAATTTTCTCAAAGAGAGCTTCCCAAATCACTCACAAAGCTTCTTTGAGTGCTCGTCAGTGCAATCCAACCATCTTCCCCCACTGATTCCCACTGTGGAACCCCAATTTTGAGTTCAAATTTCTGCCTAAAACTAAGATAAAGCTCATTACACTCCCACAGTCCACCAAACTTCAATTATTTGTACCCACTCCTTCACAGCAATGAAAGAAGAAAAAGCCCCATTAAATCCCCCTTTCATAGAGACCCTAGCAAGACCCTAGCATAGACTTTGATGACACCTGAAATTGTGCTTGGTCGAATTCATACCTAGACCTTACACCACAGCAAGAGGCTCAATCACTAGCATTTTTTGTCTCCAACGAATGTGCCAAGCACCTCTGATTGAAGCTTCCGTTCACAGAGCCAAGGGATTTAGCTTCTCTTCCTCTCGAACCTCTTTTGATTTTCCATTTTCTTGGATTTAATTTCATGGAATCTTAACCATATAGATATGTTTCTCTACTCTAGAGGAGCATTTTGAAAAAAAAAATTCATTCTATTTGGTTAAGAAATGAAGGAGATATCAAACCTTGAAGATGGACGGTTAGGCCATTAGGGACGATGATGGAACGTCGTTCGATCAAGCGTGTATCAGATGGACAATCAAGATGAAGCGAGACAACGCTTCTTTACATGAAACTCGGGACACGTGGCTGCAAGCATGGATGGTGGCATTAAATGGGAGTGCGCCGTGTGGAGCTTCGGAGCTGCTTAAGATCCAATCAGCGCTGCGTGTTTAAATAGATAAATAGGGAATTAAAAAACTCAAAAAATGACTCCTAACTTTAAATATCCATATCTTGGTGCAAAAAAATCACAAAAATAAAATAAAAATACCCTCTTGCTCAGTGAATGGAGGAGAACAATGTTGAAATAATTTGAAGTCCATTTGATGCATGTTTTATTTTTAATTTATTAAACACTATTTAGAGTCTTTTGATTCTGGATGAATATAGGCATTTAACCATGGCTTGAAATTTTGGCATGTTGTAGCCTCTATTAAGGGGAACACTCCTTGATTTTTCTAAAGATAGAGAAGACCTCTAGAAACAGATCGATATTTTTCAATTTTATGTCTATTATTTGCAAAAATTAATCATAATAATCATCATGTTGTTTAGAAAAATCCAAAAAAATTTTGATAGGTTCACTATGACCAGAGAACCCATAGCAAAATTTCTCATGACTCAAGTCATTTAAAATGCACTTAATCTTCATAAACCCTAAATCACTAAGGTAATTAATTTTGGAAAAGACAAACATCAAAATGACTTGATCTTTTATCTCTACAGTTATTTAAGATCTAGAGAACTCTCCATAAAAAGTTTCAAAGCATTTTGAATCCATTTGATGACCTAAATTGATTTTTCAAGTTAAATATTTTTTTGGCACTAAAATGATTTTTATTGATCAAAATATAACTCAAAAAATTATGAAAACTTATTTTCAGAAGTTCTCTATGATCAGGGGAATTTTATAAAAATAAAATGGTATTTAAAATAAAAAACTTCATTTTTAGCCTATTTTTAAAATATTTAAAACAATTAAAAACTCATAACAATCACAAAAATAATAAAATACATGGAAATGTTCTAAATTATTTTCTAAGCATTTAGAAGCAATTGAAATAATTTTCCTGATTTTCTAAATAAAGATATTGTATTTTGAAGCTTAAAATAATTTTTAAAGCCTAAAAAATGGATTTCAACTAAAATAATTCCAATAAATCAAATAAAGACCAAAAAAATATAAAATTTATTTTCTTGCTTTCTCTGGCCTCATGGAGATTTTTTAAAAATACAAAACTTAATTTTCTCCATTTAAAATATTTTATATTTAATAAATACCTCATAACTTAAAATAATTCTAATAATTCACATAAAATTCAAAAAATATTGAAATTTTGGCCAAATATCTCCCTAGTCTAGGTCTACCTCCAGTAAAAATTCCAATCTATTAGGCTTCAGCTTGGTCAATTTAGCAATTTTTTTTGAAAAATCCCATTTTTTCATGAAAATTATTATATAAATTATATTAAATTTTGAAAAATCACATTTTCTCCTCTGATATCTTAATTGACTTATGAATGAGGTAGGATAAAAATTTCAAAGTCATTTATTTTGAATTTGACAAATTATGAAGTGTTAGAGCCTTAGGGGCAAAAGTGTAATTTTAGGAATTTGGCCTCAATTAACATTTAGGCATAGTTCAAGAAGGGAAATGGGCAACCTCTTATCTTAATCAGCTTGTTCGGATGATTGAAATTAAAAAGGGATTAATTGGTAAAAACCAAACTCACTTTTCTAATTAAAAGGATAAATTAATAAATTTCTAAATTATTAAAATTTGGAGGTTTATTAAAATTAAATGAACCTACGACCTAGGGGTATGACTTTTGAAGTCAATAATTAATCAATTTAATACCCCTATTTGATTTTCAAATGAAATTCAAATAACGAATCATGATCACCTAAAATTTAACCTTTTCAAAATTAATTAAAACACTCACCTAGGTTTTAAGGGCTTTGTAGTGATTTAAGTTCAATCAAGACTAATTAAATGAGGATTAGAAAAGCAAACATAGCTAAAGTTTAACACCATTAAAACACCACAAGCCCAATTATGACCAAAATTTGGCTAAGCGTTCCAACAACACTAGCTTGCCCCCTTTAAGGGTCTTCATTCACATAATCTTCAAAATTAAATTGAAAATGATAATTACCTTACTGTTAGGGATAATTAGGACATCAATGTTTTTTGAGCATTAAGGTATTCATAGGAGGAATTATTAAGTAACATAATAAGTTTAAATGAGCTCGAGGCTTTTCACCAGGTGATAAGACGGAAGCATGGATCTGTTTCTTCCTCCTAACCTGTTGGATACCTCAGCGGTCTACTAAACTTAATATGCTTTGCTTAACAAAATCATCCTTAATCAAACTAATAGGGACCCACCACGTTACAGCCTAGGGTTAGGTAAGTCACCAAAACTTTACTTTCCTATTTCATATAAAATGCTCTGACATGCATTTTGAGTTTCAGGTGGTGGAACGAGAAGACTCGCCAGGTACGATTTTTATAGTTTACAGTGTTGTCTTTCTTGTACTTTTTATACTTGCAAATCTTGCATGCTAAACAATGATGCCACCTTGAATGAAAACTAATACTATTAAGGTAGCCATAAAACCAAAACCAAAACTAAAACTAAAATCAACCAAGATAAAATTCACCACCACAACATTCAAAATATAAAACAACTTAAAATTTAATTACAAATATCACAAAAACCACAATTTCAACTAAATTAAGACATCTCTATCGGATGATCGGGAACCCCTTGGAGAAGGTAACATACGGTTGCTAAGGAGGCTTCCCACGGTCTAAATGAAATTATGGAACTCATTAAGTTGAGTTTGGTAAATACATTTGAACTAAGTGAATCCAATAGAAAATGTGGTGCCAGAAAGAGGGTACCGTAGGATCCTAACCGGTGTCGCTCTAATCAACTTTAACATCCCCCATAAAATTTAAAGAACTACAACCATAGGGCCATCTGATTTGACACCATAACTTGTCAACCAAGAAAACTTAAACTCGCACAGCAAGGAGCTTGGAGTTAGCAGGGTGGGTAGTACGACCATCTTCAACAACAAAAATTGTCTTCCCCAACTAAACCAACTTCCTTCCTTAGAATTAAACAACCAAGCCATAGGATATCGAGGTTGTCTGCTTATATAACATAAATCCTCACCTCATCATTAGGCTTTTGTACAGCTCTGTTGTACAATATAAGCCCTAACTCATCTTAGGATTCTGAGGTTGTCGTTTGTCACGACCTAAATCCTCACATCTTCTAGGCTATTTGTGTGATCATTCCACATAAATATAAGCCCTAAATTAATAAAAATGGCAGGATGAAACACTTAAATTTTTCTCCTCAAAACTGAAGCAAAAAAATAGGATAAACTAGGAAGGCACTGAGGTTCTCCCTTAGATTTATGTCATCCTGGATTTATGTCATCCCCTAGTTCTTACTCCTTTGGATTCTATAATAAAAGTCCCAAATTTGAACCATTCCCCTTTCATACCTCTCTGTCCGATTTCATTGAAAAGTCCTTTCCTTTGAATTCCTTGAAGATAATATTTTCTTGATTTTTATCGAGAGTTTTCTAAGATGACCTCGGTCATTTAAGACGTAATTAACAATAGGGGCTTGCCTATATAGGAAACTTTTCTCAAACTGAGCTTAATATAAACTCTATTTAATTCTTCATATTAAATAGGAGAAATTGTCGGCAAATAAAATGGTTTCGCAGACCAAACAAATGTCATATATTCCTTAGTTTATTTGATCGAGTGTCATCCTCAAGTCTTGTATTTATCCTTCAGGATAGATATAGGGTTTGAGGTACAACACTCTTTGATTTAAACTATAAAAATATGAGATCAGTTTGATTTCTTAATTTTCTAAACTTAAATTTCCCTCTGAAGCGGGCGACGGGATTTCAATTCTGGTAACTGACAGCTTCTTACAGGCAACTCCAACCAAAATAGTGTCGACACCAGCATGGCGTTTGATGGAGGAACCTTCTTTGGTTACTCATCTCTATTTGCTAAGGTGACTTCTCTTCTTTCATCTGTAATATGTATGATTTCTGGTTGGTTGACCTCTGGAGAGGCTAACTATGGGGTTGAGATTGTCCTTGAATTGTGGCCATGGCAGTCTTGGCTGCGGCCATCTCTTCTATCCTTTTCTCCAGTTGGCTGACTTACTCATCCTTTGGGAGGATAGCCCTACGCAGCTCATCTACGGCGTTCTCTTCGATGAGAAATTGAGCCTCGCGTGCAGATGTGGCTGCTCTGATTTCAATGACATGGATATCCAAGAAATCTTCTTGTAGGTAATCATTATAGTCAAAATCTTCATCATCATCATCGATGAAAACTTTGTGTTCCCAAGCCAAATAAAAAATTTGAAAAAATCTGAAACCTGAGCTTTTCAACTTTTCCTTCAATTATTGATTCTTGAATTGCCTTAAGATCTAGACGACCCTACTGGACCTCCTCCTTTTGTTCCTCCATCTCGCTGGCAGTTGCTGCGACAATGCCAGATACTTCAGACCCCGGTTTCATCCCATGATCTTGCCCTGCGAGCTCACCGAACCATATCATTACCCACACCTTCTTTTTTTATGGTGATGTCTTGAGATGAAGTGCCTTAGCAGAAACATTGGTATCTTAAAACGAAGAGAAGTATGCTCCCCATGGTGCAGATTGACTACAGTATCAGGTAATTTCTTCTTCTTTTCCTTTGAAACTTTAGGAATATCCTTGTAATGTGTGATCGATAGAATTCTTAGACCCAGTCGTGACTTGGCTGGTCGACAACCTACGGTCCTGGTGACTGTAGAATCAGTGGTAACTATGGCGGTATCAACTCTGCTCCCTAAGCAGAATCAGACAGGAATACGAGCAGGCAAAACTTTAGTTAATTTTTGAGATTGTCTGATAGATTTGATGTCCCTTAAGATTTCTTTATTTACATTAGGGGATGCTGCATGTCCCACTCTTTTGAGTAGTTCACTAACTGAGCAAACTTCCTTGGCAGCTAGCTTCTTAAAAACTGAACTGACTCGGGTGATAGGAGTGGACTTCTTCCTCTTCCCACTATGTCAATGAAGTGATGGTAAAGTAGCAGTAATTTTCTGAATACTCTCATGCCCATTGGTACCCATTAAAGGATGGAATCTCTCGCAAGAGTGGATATGTTTCCAGTAGTCTTGACTCATCCTGGTGAGGATCTTCCTCAGCTGGTATCTCCTTTAGAACCTGGGCTTTAGTAGCCCTCTAAACCCTCTTATTACGGTTTCTCCTTTGGGTTTGAGTTAGTGTTGTATTCTTTAAACTCGATCAGATTTCAAGTACTGATGGCGAGACAGCCAATCCCTCAGTTGGATCTTTAATGATCATAACTTATTTTCCCTTAGCAGCAGCGGGAACAGCAGGCTTGGTGGGTGTCATGGAGGCAGTAGTCTTGACCCTCTTACAAGAAGGGAAGTTCTGAAGGCATTTCAGGTTAAATTCAGCAGATGGCTTCTGAAATTTTGGAGCAATGACTTTCATTATGATGAACGGGGCTTTCCCGAGGATGACCTTGAGATCTTCAAATCCGGTTCTAAATCTGATGGTGGGAACAACATTGCGGGCGTTGCGCCTTGCCGACAGCTTGCAGAAAAAAATTAGCGTTGGGTCTTCAAAAGAGAAAGCTCTGGGGTTAGCTATTTGACCAAAATCTCGTAATCTTAGTCCGAGCACTAAAATTTAACTGAGGTCGATCTGTAGACCGGGTAAGTTTTCTTTTTTTTTTTAGTTTATTGGGGCTTTTAAAATTTTAGTAATAGTTTAAAATTTAAAAAAAAATTGATTAATATAAGGAAATTTTAAAAGCACACACAGCACAACACAATTCGTTTTAATTTGTAAAATAGCAAATCAAAGTCGAAAATGAGATGTGAAGGGTTTAGGACGCAGTGCGGGACCAACTTAACAATGCAGAATGCCCAGGTGGAACTAGTCCACCAACACACGTCTACCAACACACCCAGTAGGGGTCCGACCCCATACGAAGATTAAAAAGCCTTAATGGCCTCCTGAACCTCTCTATTCAAAGGTTATTGAACAGACGGTCTTCAAGTCCAAAAGAGTGAAGAGTGGACCGTACTTTCCCAAGATAGAAATGAGTAAAGCATGCGAATGGAAGAAAGGCAATTTGGTTCATGAGGCACATGAACACATTACCGGTGTATGAAGATAATATTTCTTGATTTAAATGGAGAGGAAAGATAGTCCCCTACGGAGTCGCCATAAGCTGTCGATACTATTTTAGGTTATGGAGTGGCCCGTTAGATGCTGTCGGCCGCCGGAATCCAAATGTCGTTGCCCGCTTCAGAAGGACGTTTTAATTTACATATATATAAGTTTAAAAAAAATATGAAATCAAACTCACCCCATATTTTTCATAGTTTAAATAAAAGAGAACTATACCTCAAACCCTATATTTATCCCGAAGGATAAACACAAGATTTGAGGATGAGGCTCGATCAAATAAACTAAGAAATATATGATGTTTGTTTGGTCTGCGAAACCGTTTTATTTGCTGAAGAGTTCTCCTATCTAATACAAAGAGTTAAATAAGTTTTATATTAAGCTGGGTTCGGACAAGCTTCCTATAAGGGCAAGGTCCTATAATTAATTACATCATAAATGACTGAAGTCATTTAAGAAAATTCTCAATAAAAGTTAGGAAGATATATTTTCAAAGAGGTCAAAAGTATAGGACTTTTCAATGAGATCGAACAAACGAGGTGTGAAATGGAGATGGCTTAAATTTGGAACATCTTTTGTAGAATCCAAATAAGGAAGAACTAGGGGATGTCACATATCCAAAGGAGCTCGGTGAGTTCCCAGTCCATCATCTTGTTTGGCTTCAATTTTGAGAAGAAATATTTAGGTGTTTTATCCTATCAATTTTATTTGTTAGGGCTTACATTCATATGAAACGATCACACAAATAGACTAGAAGATGTGAGGGTTTAAGTCGTGACAGACGACAACCTCAGAATCCTAAGATGAGTTAGAGCTTAGATTATACAGCAGAGCTGTACAAAGGACTAAAGATGAGGTTAGGATTTACGTTGCATAAGCATACAACCTCAAAATCCTATGGCTTGGTTGTCTAATTCTAAGGAAGGAAATTGGTTTAGTTGATGGAAACATGTTTTGCGGTTGAAGATGGTCGCGCTGCCAACAATGCTAGCTCCAAGCTCCTTGTCGTGGCGAGTTTGAGTTTTCTAGTGTGTCAAGTTATGGTCTAAAATCAGAAGGCCCTATTGTTGTAGTTCTTTAAATATTATGGGGCATGTTAAAGTTGATTAGAGTGGCACTGGTTAAGATCCTACGGTTCCCTCGTTCCGGTACCATTATTTTCTATTGGATTTACTTAGTCTCTATTGGATTTACTTAGTCCACTTAATGGGTTCCATACTTTCATTTAGACCGTGGGAAGCCTCGTTATCAACCGTAGGTTACCTCCTCGGACCTCGTTATTGGGAAGCCTCGTTATCAACCGTAGCTTACCTCCTCGGAGGGATTCCCGATCATCCAATAGAGACGTCTTAATTTTGTTGTGGTTGTGGTTTTTATGATGTTTGTAATTAAATTTTGAATTGTTTTATATTTGAATGTTGTGGCGGTGAATTTTATCTTATTTTATTTTAATTTGGTTTTATTTTTACGGTTATTTTAATAGTTTGGGTTTTCAAGCAGGGTGACATCGTTGTTTAATAAGTAAGTTTGTAAGCATGAAAGTACAGTGCAGAAAGTAAAAGAGAAAATGGTACTATAAATTGTAAAAGCGTACTTGGCGAGTCTTCTCGTGTACTTGTAAGGCATGTATATAATGTTGCAAGGAATTTAAATTGTATGGGTAGATGAAGGTTTAGCTACGAAATCCCACGTTATGATTTTGTTGAATCTTGGAAGATCCTAGTAGATGATTTTAGGACAAAACATGATAAGTTCAATTTGTCCTTCAAAACAACCAAAAGATTCCAAAATGCTCGGGATATAACCCTGAACTACTTTGAGGCTCGCTTGAATTATTTCAAGCTCATTTTGAACCTATCCTTTTGTTCCATCAATCATCCGAGGTTGAAGTGTGACTACACCGTTGCTCAGTGAAACTTAACAATTTAATTATCTCAAAGATAGTGTACTTGATTAATCAATTGTGTTTCATTTAAGAGTTATGTGAGTTCATGCCCCTAAGGCAAGTTTGAGTTTCTTAAGATTGTGGTGCCCACAAGTAAAGTTGGACTTAGAGTGTTTAAAGATATTGATTATCAACCCAGTTATCTTCTAAATCAAATCGATTGAGCTTAAATATTGAGTCTAGGTCACTACAAAACCCTTAGCAATCATAATGGGCAATTTGGTGAAGGCTAGGTCACTACAAAGCCCTTAGCAATCATAATGGGCAATTTGGTGAAGGTTAAGATTTAGTTTAAGTGATGTGTATTTTCATTTAAAGATCACATTACCACCAATTTTGGGCTTAAGGAAATTAAATTATCATCCTTTTAGCTTAAGCCTCTCACTCAAGAAACTTTTGACATTTGTCGACTTCTAAGTCATGAAGATTAAGGGAGTTTATTATCTATTGATGTTGTACAAAGGTGGTGGGTGAGTTTCTTCCTTATTATCCCATTGTATTTCAATCATCCAAATATGTTTATTAGGATCAAAATTACTCATTTATCTTTGGTTAACCCTAAATTTATATTAAGGCACCAAAGTCCAAAATGACTACCTTGCCTTTGGGGGACTTCACCTCATAACTCTTTAAATACAACTCAAATAAAACGTTAGAGGAGGATATGAAGACCTCTCAAAATTTGATTTAATTTAGCTAATTATTTACATTTATAAAATAGGCTTTTCAAAAGTTAATTTATTAATTATCCAAAATAATATTTATATTTATAAAAAAAATTATTAGAGGTTTCCTAAGGTTAGAGAAACACTTAGAAAACAATTCATGATTTTTGAACCAAATTTCTTTTTTTATTATTTAACTATAGATCAATTTTCATGATTTATTTAAATAAAAAATTGTATTTTAATTACAAAATTATTTTTATATTTTTATTAGACTCCTCTAAGTTCATATAACTCAGAGAATCAAATTTTGTATTTTTGAGATTTTTAATTTATTTGATATAATTATTTTAGCGAGAAAATATGAAAAATTCACTTTTAAGCCTTTAATTATTAGGAAAAATGTCATAATGAATTCTAAGTGATCAGGGGACATTTCTACTCATTTTGAACCTTTTTATACATTTTGTAAATTTTGATTATTTTAATTATTTGAAAAGATGAAGTATTTTCACAAAAATGAGTTTGTTTTTATAAAATGCCCCTGATCACAAGGAACTCGGAAAAATCATTTTCATAATTCTTCTAAGCATATTTAATTTAAAATAATTATTTTTATACAAAAAGTAAGGTTTCCTTAAGAAATCCATTTTAGTGCTTAGACTAAGTCAAATAGTTTTGATATTTTTAGAGTGGGTAGACATGATTTTTATGAACAGTGGATTTTGTTAAATTTTTATATGTATTTAATTTACAAAAATCTACACAAGGTAATTAGATTTAACTAAGTATAAAAATTCACAACATCATTCAAAGCATCAAAATATTTTTCCTAGATGTCTTTAATCATAGGAAATCTAATAAAATTATTCTTCTCATAATTTTTCAAGTGATATCTCATAATTTTTCAAGTGATATTTTGATTGATATAATTAAAATAAGCCAAAATGGTCACCTTAGCTTGAAAATTAGGGTTAGAAGCATAAAGATGCCCTCTAAACTTGGAAAAATCAGAAGGCATGGCCTCTATCAAGAGGAATAAACCCTCAAAATTCCAACTCATGGTGAATTGTTTTAATTCACGGAGAATTAAAATACCACAGAGGGTATTTAATTAATTAAAAATCAAGGAGTAAGAAAATAATTTTATTCTTAGTCGAATCAAGGAGTAAGAAAATAATTTTATTCTAAGTCGACATTATTCTCCTCTGTTCACGAAGCAAGAGGGTATTTTTCTTTTATTTTTATGATTTTTCTATAAAAAGATATGGATTTTTTAAGTTTAGGCATTTAAAATAATTCAAAAATCCCTATTTTTCGACTTATCCACGCGGCGCTGACTGGATCCTAGGCAGCTCCGAAGGCTCCACGTGTCGCTCCACCATTTGGCGTCGTCAGCCATGTAGCCTCCACACGGACCGCGCTTTATGCACCATGGATTTGTCCGGCTTGATCTCCTCTGTCCATTGGATACACACGAGATCGGACGGCTCTTTGTTATCGTCCCCAAGTGACCTAACCCGTGCGCCGTTCAAACTAAAACCTTAAGATCTTGGCCTAGACTCAACTAAATCGCATGGGGTTTGTTCTTAAACCTTCATCTAATCAAGATGAACCTATCTATATGGATTATACAGTGTGAAATACATTAAATATGTATGAAGAATTGAAACAAGCTCGGTTTAGGGTTGGAGTTCAATACCTTTGTCTGAGATGGGAGGCCTCAATCAAATGGTTGTGGTAGCTTTTATTGGTCCCAAAGAACCTTCAAATGAAGTCCCAAGCCTTGGTGAATGGTCTAGGTATGTTTTTGAGCAAGCTCAATTTCAGGTGTTGATTGAAGTCTATACTAGAGACTGTTTGAGAGGGGGCTTCTGTGGGGGATCAACTCCTCTCACTGTAGGGATGGAGTGTGCACAATTAATTGAGGTTTAGTTCAGTGTAGAGTTGTGGGGAAATATGACCTAGTTTAGACTGAAACTTTAAGCTTAAAATATAACTCTTACAGAGGGAACCAGAGATGGAAAATGGTGGGCTTAAACTGAGGGGGTCTTACGGAGTCTCTGGAAGCAATTTGATAGAGTTTCCTTAGAAAATTCTTAGCTCTCCTCACTTGGCCATGGAGGTGAGGTTTAAATAAAAATTGCTTAGGCTGGCTGCCAAGACCAATTGGGGGGGTTGGAAAATATTGCTTAGGTGGAGGGTTTTGAAGTGCTAAAGCCAATTGGAATTGGCCAGCTCATATGGGTGAGTTTTGGTGAATCTGTGCTTAGGGATGTCAATTTTAGTGTTTTCCAGCCACTAGACCGGCCAGTAGGGCCAGGGGAGGTGGCCAGGAGGTCAGGTGAGCTAGTGGGAGGGTTAATTATAATTAACCCTCAATGGCAAGTCATGATGGGGAATATTTTTGGTTAAGGCCCATAAATGGGCATAAATCCCTTAATTTGGGGATCCATTAGTCCATAGCATGTTGTGGCTGGTCCAAAGGGGTTTAGTCTGGTCCTTAGGAGGAGCTTAGTGGGTGTGGAGTCATAAATTTTGTGACTTTAGGGTGGTTAGGCCAATTTTGGTGTATGGGTTCAATTCAGGTCCAAATGGCTAAAAGTTGGGTTTGGAGTTGGGTTTGGGTTAGGGTTGGGTTTGGGTTAGGATAGCCATGACTTTGAGAGAAATTGCTTGATCAATATTGTGTAGATGATTGTAATGAAGATTTTTGGTGAAGGATTGAAATGATTTTGAGTTCAATTGGGGGTTCAATTTGAAGGATTTTGGAATTTTGGTCAATTTTTGTATTTCGGGCTAGACTTGGGCCTAGGTTGGGCTAGGCTTGGGCTAAGTCCAAATTGCTAAGTGGCTTGGGCTAAGTCCAAATTGATTGTTTAAAATGGTCTAAAGGAACATCATGAAGAGTTTTTCAACATAAATTGGGTGCCAATTTTGGGGTTAGGGCAATCAATTTTGTGGAACTTTGAGACATTGCCAATTTGGAAAAAATATGGGGATTTTTGGATTTGGGTT
This sequence comes from Phalaenopsis equestris, assembly GCF_001263595.1. Classification (NCBI taxonomy): domain Eukaryota; kingdom Viridiplantae; phylum Streptophyta; class Magnoliopsida; order Asparagales; family Orchidaceae; genus Phalaenopsis; species Phalaenopsis equestris. Next base: position 61,980 of record NW_018237207.1, on the reverse strand, counting down.
AAAATAAAATGAAATTAAGGCCTCACCAAAGCCAATTTAAGGCCAAGCTTGATGTTTAGGAATGTTATGAAGAGTTTAGGATTCAAATTGAGGCCAATTGAGTAGACTATTTGGTTCAATTTAGTGGGATTAGGCCATAGGACCAAAATTGGGGGTTTGACTTAGATCAAAATTGGGCTCAAAGAATGGGCCAATTAGGCTTGGATGGGCCAATTGAGCTTTTGGCCAATTGAGCTTTTATTTGGTTTAAATTGGTGACATGGAAGGTGAATTTGAGTTTAGGATTGAGATTGGGGGACATTAGGCTAACTTGATGGACATTTGAGATAAATTTGGAGAAATTGGGCCCTTAAAGGCAATTTGGGGGTTTTGGTCAAAAATGGTCAAAATGTTTAAAATGGGTCCAATTGAGGGGTCAAAATGGGTTTTGGAGACATTTGCAGTGATTTTGGATGCTTTGGAAAGGTTTGGGGTGCCAAGGGTATTTTTGTAATTTTGGCAATTTTGGGGGGTATTTTGGTAAATTTGGAATTTTTGGTGATTTTGGGTAGCTTGGGTATTTTCAAAAGATTTGAAATGAATTTTGAACAAGTTTGGGTATTTTGGATGGATTTGAAGAATTTGAGGATTTTGATCAAATTTAGGATTTGGGTTGTTTATGTAATTTGGGTAGGTTTGGGGGTAAAAGGCCAAGTACAAATTTGGGATTTGGGGGTGTTTAGGTAATTTGGTAGGTTTGGGTGTAAAAGGACCAATGCAATCTCCTTTTGGATCCTCTATGTAATGGTTTTAGCTAAACCCTACCCTAGGGCTAGTGGGTTTAGGGGACCATCTACATGAGTCTCCCAAAGGATCAAAGGATCAAATTCAACAATTTTGGGTTTAAGGTTGTGAATGGGTATAGGTGATAATGAGTGCAAGTGAGGGCAAGTTAGTGAAAATGAGTGCCTTAGACAGACCAACACCTAGAGTCAACCTTAAGGGCAAGCATTTCTATGGGAACTCACCTTAAGCTCCCCCATATTGACCCTACCTACTAAGTGCTAAGGGTTAGGACCAATATGTGCAACTTCAAATTGAGCAAAGAGTAGTGTAGAATTTATTATGGTGTAGGTTCCTCTTTTAGTTTTCTAGGAATAGTCAATAGGAAAGTCCTATGGCTAGACCTTAGTCTACTAAATAGGAAAAAATAAACCTCAACCAAAAGTGAGGTCAACACATGACCAACCCCAATTGACTTCACTAAACCCAAGCCCTGACCTCCCTCAGTGGGATGGTGACCTCTCACTGGCCAGTCGGCCACCATGGCTACCAAAAGAGCCATGGCCAAGTGCTCCCTCATGGCTGAAACTCAAAATTAAACCCATCCAAGCTGTCTCATCCCAATTGGATTTTTTCACATTATTGGCATCCGTATAAGCAACGTAAAGCACCCACCAATTGCTCCTTGTGGCCTCTCCTTTCCCATTTATTTAAACACCCCCTCCATTGACAAAAAAAGAGAGCTTGAATTTCCCTGGGGAGACTGTCAATTTGCTTCCAAAGCTTCCTTAAGACCTCTTGAGCTTAACCCAACCATCCTTAGCCGCTCAAATCCACTACTTGAGCTCAATTTTGGACCTGCTCAATCCCTAGGCTGAAACAGGACATCTCCAAATAGTCAACCAATTTCAAATTAATTGAACCCACACCATCCCCATTGTGAGAGAGGAAGATCCCACATAGAAGCCCCATCAACAGAGCACCCTAAGGCGGACTTTGATCGAACCCCCAAATCGGCATTGGTCGAAATTTAGTCTAGGCAATTCAACACTTCTCGAGGCTCCATCCCTGAGCTTTTTGGACCCCCACGAATCTTCAAAAAGCATCCAATTGTGGCTTCCCCTCTTGGACCAAGGTATTAAACCTTAAACCTAAATTGAGCTTCATTTAATTCTCCATGAGCATAGAGTTGATTTATGGTTTGATTAACCATATGGATGTGTGTGTCTGATCAAGACAAGTCGATAAGAACAAACCTCACTTGATTTAGTTGAGAACCGAGCTAGATATTATGGTTTGAATGTGGAAGGTTCTCACGTTAGCTCATTTGGGATGATGACAGAGCGCCATTGGATTTCACGTTTATTAAACAAACGGCTGTGATGGAGTTGGACGAGCGGATGGAGCGGAAAGGCAGGTTGACGGGGCAGCCGGGTAGACGGTGGCGTCGAATGGAAGCATACCGCGTGGAGCTACAGAGATGCCAAGGGTGAGGCGGTGTCGCATAACTTAAATCGATAAATAGGATTTTTCTTATTTATTTAAATGACTAGATCTTCAAAAATTCATAACTTTGTGTAGAAAAATTACAGAAATAATATAAAAGTACCCTCTTGTTCAATGAACAGATGAGAACAATGTGGAAATGCTTTCATATTTTTTTTATACATGTATTATTTTTAATTAATTAAATTGAATATTTCTTATTTTGATTCTTTATTTGCATAGACATTTCACCATGGCATGGGACTATGGGGCTTTTGATGTCTCTATTGTTAGGCATCTCCCTTGATTTTTCCAAGGTCATGGAGCATCTCTAACTAGAGATATCTAGTTTTCAAGTTAATAGCCCCTATTTTGGTACCAAAATCATAATAATTAAAATAATCATTATAACAATACAAAACTTATTTTTGTAGGTTCACTGTGGTTAGAGAATCCTATGAAAAATATAAACTTGATTTAACTCATTCAAAGTTACCTTAATTGTCACCAACACTAGAAAATGAAGTAAAATTAATTAGAATTAATCATAAATTTAAAGGACGTAAAAACTATTCCACACTGTAATTTAATGTTATAGGAGCTCCCCATAAAAATTTCAAGTCAATTGGAGTTAATTTGACCACTCAAATGGATTAATTAAGTTAAATCACACATTTGGCATTAAAATAATTGTAATAATTAAAATACAACTGAAATAATTACCAAATTGGTTTTGGGAGCTCATAATCACTAGGGGAACCTAAGAAAAAAAAATTGGAATTAAAATAAATATGTCATTTTGACCTTTTTTTGGACATTTAAATAATTAAAAATGAATCAAAAATCATAAATATTGCAAAGTTGTAAAAAAAATTCTAAAATGCCACATTTGACTTTCTGATCATCTAGAACCAATTAAAATAATTTTACTAATTTTCTATGTAAATATATTAATTTTTGAAGGCTTAAAAATGAATTTTCTCTAATTTCTCACTAAAATGATTCTAATAATTAAACAATAAGCCACAAATATATAAAATTTGTTTCTTTGGGTTTTTTGAACTTAGAGAGATTTAATAAAAATATTAAATTCAATTTTCTACTTAAATATTATTTTATATTTAATTAATGCACAAAACAAACAAATAATTCTAACAATTAAATTAAATCTCAAAAAATCATAACAATTAGTCCAAGTGGTCCTCTAGGTGAACCCCCAATAATTTTCTTATGGACAAATGTTTTATTTTAATTAAGTTACTAATTTTTCATTAAAAATTCCTATTTTTGCATTAAAAATAATTATAAAATTAAATAAATTTAGAAAAAACTCATTTTCTCCTCTCATGTTTTAATTAACCCGTGTGTAAGGTAATATAAATTTTTCAAGTCATTTGAGTCTAGTTTAATGAATTAAAGGGTTTTAAGACATTAGGGGCAAAATGGTACTTTTGGAATTTAAGGCTTAATTAATTCTTAGGCTTAATCAAAGGGCTAAATAGGCAGTAAATAATCTTAATTGACATATTTTGATGCTGAAATATGGATGGGATAAATGGTAGTAAACAATCATACTTTGGTCTTATGAAGGATAAATTTGTAATTTTTCAAAATTAATGAATTTTATAAGAACATTTAAATAAGGGGATATTAAGGTAGGGGTTTGATTTTGGAAGATCATAACTCATTGATATTAAATCCGAACTAATAGTTTTGGGATAATTTATAATTCATGATAAGGATTAAGAATATAAATATTAAAAAAATCCTTGTTTCCTTAAAATTGTAAATCTACCCATTAAATCTTAAGGTCTTGTCGGCGTTATTTCGGTGTTACCCATTAAATCTTAAGGTCTTGTCGGCGTTATTTTGGTGTGTTGGTTTGTGGGGTTGCCCGTAAGAAATTGTCGGTCGTCGGAATCGAAATCTCGTCGCCCGCTTCGGAAGGACGTTGAAGTATGAAATCAAACTGACCCCAAAATTTTCATAGTTTAAAATGAAAGAGCACTGTACCTCAAATCCTGTATCTATCCCAAAGGATAAACACAAGACTTGAGGATGAGGCTCGATCAAA
>NW_018237207.1:55969-57075 GCF_001263595.1 Phalaenopsis equestris | reverse complement strand
GAAGATTGGTTTAGCTGGTGAAGATAGGTTTTGCTGTTGAAGATGGCCGTGCTGCCCACCATGCTCGCTCCAAGCTCCTGCCACGACGAGTTTGAGCTATTTTGTGTGTCAAGTTATATTATTAAATCAAGTTGCCCTATGGTTGAAGTTCTTTAAATTTTATGAGGGCATATTAAAGTTGATTAGATCAACACCGATTAGGATCCTACGATTCCCTCGTTCCGGCATCACTATTTTCTATTGGATTCACTTAGTCCAAATGAACTTACTAAACCCAACTTAATGAGTTCCATAATTTCATTTAAACCGTGGGAAGCCTCGTTAGCAACCGTAGGTTACCTCCTCCGAGGGATTCTTGATCATCCGATAGACACATCTTAATTTAGTTGAAGTTGTGGGTTTGTGTGGTGTTTGTGATTAAATTTTGAGTTGTTTTATATTTTGAATGTTGTGGCGATGAATTTTATCTTGGTTGATTTTAGTTTAGGTTTTGGGTATGTGGCTTTTCTGTTGGTTTTAGTTTTCATGCAGGGTGAGATCTTTGTTTAGCATGCAAATTTGCAGGTATAAAAGTACAGTATGAAAGTACAAGAAGGACAACGCTGAAAACTGTAAAAGTGTACCTGGCGAGTCTTCTCGTTCCACCACGTGAAACTTAAAATGCATGTTACAGCATTTATGAAGAGCAGGAAAAATAGAGTTCTGAGGGGTTTTCCTAACTCTATGTCATATTTTGGTGAGTCCTTAAAAGTTTAGTTAAGGATGGTTTTGTTAATTAACGATGGTTTTGATTGAGCAAAGAATATTAAGTTTAATTGGCCTCTGAGGTGTCCAACAAGTTAGGAGGGGAAGCAAGTCCATGCCTCCCTCTCACCAACTGGTGAAAAGCCTCGAGTCCATTTAAACTTATCATTTTGATTAATGGTTTATCCTGTAAAAATCCTTAATGCTCAGTGAACATTGATGTCTCAATTATCCCTAAGAAAGGGGTAATTATCATTTATCATTCAATTTAAGAATTATGTGGGTGAAGACCCTTAAAAGGGCAAGTTAGTGTAATTTGAACACTTAGCCAAATTTTTAATCCTAATTGGGCTTAGTGATGT
>NW_018237207.1:54674-55542 GCF_001263595.1 Phalaenopsis equestris | reverse complement strand
TTTCAAAATGCAACTTAATTTATATAATTATTTTCATGCAAAAATAGTATTTTTCAAAGAAAATTCCTAGCTTGACCAAGGTAAATTTTAATCCCTTGAAATTTTTATTGGAGGTAGAACTAGACCAAAGAATCCTTTGGATCAAATTTTATAACTTTTTGAATTATCTGTAATTTATTAGAATTATTTTAATTTCTCAGCTATTTAATAAAAATAAAATATTGTAGGTTGTGAAAATTAAGTTTTACATTTTTGAAAAATATCCCTAAGGTCAGATAACTTAGAGGAGAAAATGTTATATTTTTCAAAATTTTTCTTGATTTATTGGAATTATTTTAGTGAAAACACATTTTTAGCCTTTTAAAAATTATTTTTAAGCTTTGAAAATAAATATGTTTATTTAGAAAATCAGGAAAAATATTCTAATTGTTCCTAAGTGATTTTATTTTTGTGATTTTTTATGAATTTTTAATTATTTTAAATATTTAAAATAGGCTAAAAATCAAATTTTAATCTTAAATATCATTTTATTTTTATAAAATACCCCTGATCACAGAGAACTCAAAAAACTAAATTTCATAATTTTTTGAGTTATATTTTCTTTTTTAAAAATCATTTAAGTGTCAAGATTGGTAATTATTTTTTAAAAATCAATTTAAGTTATGAAATGTACTCAAAATATTTTGAAACTTTTATGATGAGTTCTCTGGATCATAGATCACAGTGGAGATCAAAAATCAAGTCATTTAAATGTTTATATTTTTCAAAATCAATTATCTTAGTGATTTAGTATTTGAAAATTTTAAGGATATTTTAGATGACTTTACCCATGAAATTATTTCCAAAGGTTTCTCTGGTTATGGTAGAC
>NW_018237207.1:48829-49574 GCF_001263595.1 Phalaenopsis equestris | reverse complement strand
GATGAGCTCCTAAAGCAACGTGGAATCGGATGTGAATCCTCAACCTCTAGAATATGATTTGAAATATTGCAATAGGATGGGCTCCTAAAGAAACGCGGAATCGGATGTGATTCCTCAACCTCTAAAATTTGATTTGAAAGATTGCAACAAGATGAGCTCCTAAAGCAACGTGGAATCGGATGTGAATCCTCAACCTCTAGAATATGATTTGAAATATTGCAATAGGATGGGCTCCTAAAGAAACGCGGAATCGGATGTGATTCCTCAACCTCTAAAATTTGATTTGAAAGATTGCAACAAGATGAGCTCCTAAAGCAACGTGGAATCGGATGTGAATCCTCAACCTCTAGAATATGATTTGAAATATTGCAATAGGATGGGCTCCTAAAGAAACGCGGAATCTGATGTGAATCCTTTTCCTCTAGAATTTGATTTAAAAGATTGCAATAGGATGAGAACCTAAAGCAACGCGGAATCGGATGTAGAATCCTCAACCTCTAAAATTTTATTTGCAAGATTGCAATAGGATGAGCTCTTAAAGCAACACAGAATCGGATGTGAATCCTCAACCTCTAGAATTTTATTTGAAAAATTGCAATAGAATGGGCTCCTAAAGCAAAGCGGAATCGGATGTGAATCCTCAACCTCTAGAATTTGATTTGAAAGATTGCTATAGGATGAGCTCCTAAAGCAACGCGGAATCGGATGTGAATCCTCAACCTCTAGAATTTGATTTGAAAGATTG
>NW_018237207.1:46258-47700 GCF_001263595.1 Phalaenopsis equestris | reverse complement strand
AAGATCGTTGAACTTTTTCTTGAATATAATATCAGAAGAATTTCCTTAAGAGAACATTCTAAGTCTCATTAATCAGGGGAAACTGGGACACCAATTTTTGATTATACGTCCACCTCAAGCTTCTTCTCAGGGAGACTTTCCTTTTTCTTTTTCTTTTCTTTTCTTCTCTTTTTTTTTATTTTCTTTTCTTTTTTTTTAATTCCCCTTTTCTTCTTTTTTTTTATTGAGAATTACAATATCTGGTGAGACATATGTTAAAGATTTTGAATGTCTGAATTCAGATATCAATTTTTGATTTTATGCTCACCTCAAGCTTCTTCTCGGGGAATTTACAATATTTTTTTTTTGCTCCCTTTATTTTCTGAGAATTACTATATCTGGTGGAACATATTTCTTTTAAATATTTTGAATGTCCAAATTCCCCTGATTAATAATCTTCAAATGTTTCTTAAGTCGAATTATGGGATATTATAACTCGTTTGAAAGTCAGGACCCAGTCACGTGGCAGGAAATTAAAAGGCTCGTGATATCCCGAGTCAACTTATTCGTATTTCAACCACACTATCTTATTTTGACCTCAACTTAGGACCCAGTCAAAATTCTTTAAAGTTGATGACTCAGATATTAGGGCAAGGGCTTTAATTTCATTCTCTACTGAAGTCATAGTCTTATCAAAACATCCAAATTTTCCTTTTCTTTTCATTACTTGCGGTGGGAGGGACGGGGTAGACTAACATTGATCATGCTAACTTCCCTTTCAACAACAAAAGTAGTACAATAGTGGCCAAAAGACATTTCATTCATTGGTAGTTGCATAGGAATAGGCTGGAACAAACAGATCAAATCATATTTTATTTATAGAACCTCTTTCAGGTTCTTTTCAAATATTCTTCCGAGATCGTTACGTCCCCACTCTTGAACTTCTCCTCAAGCAAGTCTTTAAAACTGCAACACTCTTTTATGTTGTGTCCAACAAACCTGTGGTACGGGCAATATCTCGGATGTCCTTTCTTGTTGGCCTCGTCGGGCTTCTTTGGCTTGGGTAACCTGAACTCAGGATTCTTAATCAGGCTGTGGAATATCTTTTTTGTTGCTTCATCTTTAAAAGAATATATCCCATTTGATCGAGTGTTCATGATTGGAACTTGTCTTCCATGTGTCTTGTAAGGTCTCTGCTGAGATGATTGCTGAATATTCTGACGAGGACGTTGGAAGGTTTGTTGACGTTGTTCTGCTTGTATTGGCAATTGTCGTTTTCCCCTGCTAACCACATCAACTGTCCCAGATTTCTTATCGAATATCTTGGTTATCATGGATTTCTCATCCATCTCATGAGAATCCATATACTTGACTTCTTCTTGTAGATTGCTAGCTTTGTTAAGTAGCCTTTCGAAGGATTTGATGGTGAGCCCCTTAAGCATGAAAGCTACTGGCCCATGAAT
>NW_018237207.1:45425-46227 GCF_001263595.1 Phalaenopsis equestris | reverse complement strand
TGAGGTTCGCAGTTCATGCTAAGGTTTCTGCACCTCAAAATATAATCTGCTAGAGTCTCGTTAGGCTTTTGTTTTTCTACCACTAGATCTCCAATAGAAATATGATGTTGTACTCCGGCAAATCTTTTTACAAATAATAGTTCTAACTCATCGAATGTCTTGACCAATCCGTTGAGCAAATCAAAATACCAATCAAAAGCAACTCCTAACAGGCTGCTGACGAACTGTTGACAGAGTAAAGCTTCGTTGTTTCTTGTATTGCCACAACTGGCTCGGAAATGTGCTATGTGCTGTCTGTGATTTCCTGTCCCGTCAAATAGCTTAAAGTTTGGTGACACAAAACCCTTGGGGTAGGGTATGGCATCAAACTTCTCCGGGTAAGGTCTACCCTTTAAAGTCAATGCACCGCCCTTAGACTAGGTTAAGGCCTCTCAAACTTGTTCAACCATTTGTTTAAATTCATTTTCTGGTATGATGCTTTGGACATATTATTTCTTTGGTTGTTCATCAGAGGTAAATTCTTTTCTTTCATTTGCAACATGAATGGTTTCTGGTTGGTTCATTTCTGGAAGCGTCATATGTGGTGATTGTGACTGTCTTTGCATTGTAATCACGGTGGTCGTCAATTCTTTGATTTTCTTTTCGAGACAGATGATCTGTTCATCCCTTTGTTGGGTGGTCCCTTGCCTCTCATCCGTGGCGTTCTCCACACCAGAAGATGGAGCATCACGCACAGACAAATTGACCTGGGTCTCGACGACATTGACTTCTGTTAATCCTTCATCCATGTAATATGGCACAT
>NW_018237207.1:43966-44803 GCF_001263595.1 Phalaenopsis equestris | reverse complement strand
GCTTTGAATCGGACCCAATCTCGAATCCAGAAAGTAGTGGGGCATAAGCGTCAACTGACACTTCCTAATGTATAATTTCTTTTCCCTTACTTGGCAAAATAGTTGGCACGGTGACAGTGTATCCGGTAGTAGGAGTAAAAGCAGTTCTCAGAGTAATCTCAACGCTCTCAACTACAGACTTTTTAAGACTAGTAGGACTCTTTTCAATCAATACCTTTGAAGGGGAGAATTCTTTGGTAGACTTCAAGTTGAACTCTACAATAGGCTCCACAAACTTATATGTTTCAAACTTCATTACTGTGATGGCCACCTTCACAAACTTAACTCCTATATCATCGAACCCTTGTCCTAAATTAATAATTGCCAGGTCAGGCAGTTCATCCTTATTGACAGCGAACTCCATTCCGGAGGCGAAATAAAATATCAACTTTGGTGAAGACATTGTTCCTGTCATTTGAAGAATTTTTGAAAGTCAGCGATGTCACGTGCCTTACAGCTTCGACAGATGTACTCAAATTGACGCACGTGTCTTATAAACTGGGCATTCTTTATTATTATTATTTTTTTTAATTTGTTATTCACTTGTGATTAAAGAATCGAAGAATTGCAATTAGCAAATTGAATAAGCGTGAAGAGGTGCAACAACATGGCTTGATTCACAGAAAAGCAAACTCAAACTCAAAGGAGACGAAGAAATGCAAAGTTTAGGACCCAGTGCAAGACCAACTTTACAACGCACAATGCCCAGGAGGAACCAATCCACCGACACACCTATTGGGGCCCGACCCCACATGAAAATTTAAAGAGTCCTTAATGGCCTTCTGAACCCCTCTGTTC
>NW_018237207.1:38311-39186 GCF_001263595.1 Phalaenopsis equestris | reverse complement strand
AAAATCATTTAAGTGCCAAAAGGGGTATTTATTTTTAAAAATCAATTTAAGTTATGAAATGAACTCAAAATATTTTGAAACTTTTATGATGAGTTTTCTGGATCATAGATCACAGTGGAGATCAAAAATCAAGTCATTTAAATGTTTATATTTTTCAAAATCAATTATCTTAGTGATTTAGTATTTGAAAATTTTAAGGATATTTTGGATGACCTGACCCATGAAATTATTTCCAAAGGTTTCTCTGGTTATGGTAGACCTTCCAAAATTTTCTCAGGATTTTATAATCAAAATGCTAATTTTCATGATTATTTCAAGGAAATAATGTGAAATGACTTGAAAAATATGGATCTCTGTATAGGAATCTCATCTGACTTTAGAAAAATCAGAGGATGTTTATCTTGACAGAGACTACAACATGTCAAAATTTTAAGCCAAGGTAATTTGTCAATATGCATGGAGAATCAAATGATTCCATGTAGTGTTTAACTAATTAGAAATATTTTATGCATCAAATGGGCTTGAAAATTATTCCACATTGTTCTCCTCTGTTCACTGAGCAAGAGGGTATTTTTATTTTATTTTTATGATTTCTCTTAACAAAGTTATTTTTTAAGTTAAGGGTTTTTAAATAAATAAGAAAAAACCCTATTTATATATTTAAACAGCGCGTGCTTACTAGATCCTAGGCAGCTCCAAAGGCATGTGTGGCGCGCTCTGGTTGGACGCCGTCGTCCACATAGCTGCTGACTCGGCCCACTGTTTATGTCCTGAAGCGCTGTCCAGCTCGATCTCCACCGTACATTTGATACACGCTTGATCGAACGGCTCCCCGTCATCATCCCCGATAGAATGATCCCCTGCCCTTCCACACT
>NW_018237207.1:36399-38240 GCF_001263595.1 Phalaenopsis equestris | reverse complement strand
TGAGACGAACACATCCATACGGCTAAGGTGCCATGAAATCAAGCTTAAGTAAATGGAGGATCAAAACAAGCTCGAAAGGAGGAGGAGTTTTATATCTTTGCTCTGAGAAGGGAAGCTTCGATCAGAGGTTCTTGGCACGTTCGTTAGGGTCCAAGGAGGCTAGGGATTAAGTCCCTGGTCTTCGTGTAAGGACTAGGTGTGAATTCGATCACGACCAGATTTGACTGTTGGTCTAGAGCTATGGTGGAGGCTCTGTGGAGAAAGTGGTTGGAATGCACTGAGGGAATCTTAGGGAAGCTCTGTGTGAAGTTTGGAGAGGCCTCTCTGAGAAATTTTCAGCACTTAGATCAATGGCCATGGAGGTGGCCTTTTATAAAAATTGGGTTATGGTGGCTGTCTTGGCCAATTAGAAGGTGTAATGTGGTGCTTAGTTGGAGGGTATAGGAGCTCCATAGTTTGATTTGGATGAGCTGGCCTCTAGGTTTGATTTGGGTGAGATGACATGGGGGTGACTCTCGGGTTGGCCTCCCCCCCCCCCCCCCGGGGCGGCCCAGCCGGCCAGGAGGAGGTGGCTAGGAGCTCAGGGAACCCAGGGGAATATGTCACAGCACTTTAGTGCAATAGTACCTAATTTTGGTAAGGATATCTTAAGCACATGCATTTTGGAAATAATATCCCTTGATTTGGGGGACCTTTGGTCCATGGCTTGATTTAGGTTATTTCATGGTGTTTGGACTGGACACTAAGTCCAACTAATGGCTGTGGTGGAGTTAATTTGGTGACTTTAGGGTGGTTAGGTCATATTTAGTGCATGGGTTTAATGTGGGTTCGAGTGACCAAAGCTTAGGTTTGGGCTAGGTTAGCCATGTTAAATGACCCAAATAAATGTTGCATTTGGTGTAAATAATCATAAGGAACAACTTTGGTGAATTATGGAAGTGGTTTTGAGCTCAATTGAAGGGTCAATTTGAGGGAATTTTGAATCTTAGTCAATTTGGTCATGTTGGGCTAGGCTTGGGTCTAGCTTGGGTTTGCCTTGGGCTAAGTCAAAATTTATTGTTTTGAATGGTCAATAGGGACCTCATGAAGAGTTTTCAACATGAATTGGACCAACAGCTTCTTACGGGCAACCCCACAACCAAACCATCCCCGAAATAATGCCGACAGGGACTTAGCCAATTTTGGGCTAAATTTAGGAATTTTGGATTTAGGCCAAAATCAAATGGATTTGAAATTTCACTAAGGTCAATTGGTGGTTGATATAGGAATTTCATAAATATTTTGCAACGTTAATTTAGGCCAATTGACTAAGGCCAATTGACTAGAATTGACTAGGCTATGGGTTCAATTGGGTGAGATTAAGTCATATGGTCAAAATTGGGGTTTTGACCCAAATCAAAATTGGGCTCAAATCATGGATCAATTCAGCTTGGATTTGGTTTATTTTGGTCATATCAAAAGTGAATATGAATTTAAGATTGAAATTGGGGTCAATTAAGATCAAATTGGTGGATATTTGAGATGGATTTGGGGAATTTTGGGCCTTTAAAGGGCAATTTGAGGATTTTGATTAAAGATGGCCGATTTGGCCCAATTGGGCCATGATTGGGTCATGTGGTAGTTGAAGAAATTGGGTCATGTGGTAGTTGAAGGAAATGAAATTAAGAATATTTAGGATTTACTGGGATTTTTTATAAATTTTTAGAATTTTTGTGATTTTGGGCCAAAGAGGGGTATTTTGGTAATTAGGGGGTGCCTTAGGGGTCAAAAGGCCAAGTTGGGTATTTTGGTAGATTTGAGGCACCAATCATCACCAATAAGCCATGGACCAAGGGAAGCCC
>NW_018237207.1:19459-36222 GCF_001263595.1 Phalaenopsis equestris | reverse complement strand
CCAAGGTCAACCCTAAGGTCCAACAATCCTAAGGGTGACTCATCTTGAGTTTCCCCCACAGTGACCTCACCTACTAAGTATTTAGAGGTTGAGAGCAACATGTGGAACTTCAAGCTGAGTGGAGAAGAGCTTGGAATTTCTAATGGTGGGTTCCATGTCTAGTTTTCTAGGAATAGTCAACAGGAAGAGTCCTATGGCTAGACCTTAGGCTACTAAGGAGGAAAAAACTAAACCTCAACCAAAAATGAGGTCAACAAATGGACCCCCAATAGAAGTGGTGTGTTGGGCAAGCACACCGCACGTATTGGAGTTGACCGACGAGATCAACAAAAACTAATACAAAGTCCTAAGTCAGCATACCTGGAGGTACGTGTAGAGTTGTGTGTGTGATTTATTTCTGCTAGGGAATTAGAGGGTGATCGTCTGGTTAAAATCAAAGAGTTGAAACTTTCGCTGGGGATTGGAGAGTGAATTTTGAGTTATGAAATTTCAGGTATTTATAAAGAATAGGAATCAGTAGGTAAGTGTTGACCCCGAGGTGGGAATTGAAATTTGGGTATCAATCCCGAAATAGAGAATCAGATGCCATAATCCATTTAAGGTGGTCTTAAAACCGATTTTAAAAGGAATATCGTTGAATTTAATTTGAAAGATTGCAATAGGAGGGGTTCCTAAAGCAACGTGGAATCGGATATAAAATCCTTAAGCTCTAGTATATTGATTTAAAAGATTGCAATAGGATGAGTTCCTAAAGCAACGCAGAATCGTGATTTAAATGATTGCAATAGGATGAGCTCCTAGAGCAATGCGGTATCGGATGTAAGATCTTCAACCTCTGGAATTTGATTTGAAAGATTGCAATAGGATGAGCTCCTAAAGCAACGCGAAATCGGATGTGAGTCCTCAACCTCTAGAATATTGATTTGAAAGATTGCAATAGGATGGGCTCCTAAAGCAATGCAGAATCGGATGTGAATCCTCAACCTCTAGAATTTCTAATGGTGATGGTTCCATGTCTAGTTTTCTAGGAATAGTCAACAGGAAGAGTCTAATGGCTAGACCATAGGCTACTAAGGAGGAAAAAACTAAACCTCAACCAAAAATGAGGTCAACAGGTCTTAGTAGTGAACTAGACTTAATGAAAATTTTGTCTAATGAGGTTTAGAAAATAACTTATAATTAATTTAAAACCCTTTCAAAACACTACAAGCCCATCTCTAAAATCAAATTAATTAAATTCCTTAATTAAGTCAAGTTGGCCCCAAGGGTCTTTACCCATATAATTCATAAGTGAGATACCAATTGATAGTTACCCCACTCAGGAGATATACCAAACATCATAATTCACTAAGTGTGAGGGTACTAACTGGGTGAACTATATAGCAAACATAATAAGACCTCTAGGGACTATGAAATATCTAAGGTCATACCCAAGACTTCTTCATGATATTTTGGAAACCTTAAAGGACACTTGGACTTACTATGATTTGCTTAATGGAATCATCCTCAAAATTTGGAACCACCAAGATATGACATATGATCAGGTAGACACACCTCAAACTTGTATTTTCTACTTTCTTCATAAGCAATTTTTTAATTCCTACAAAATTATATATGTTTGTTGTGATTAAATTTTAAGTTATCTTATATTTTAAATATTGAGATTTCCCATGGTCTAAATGAAAGTATGGAACTCATTAAGTTGAGTTTAGTAAATTCATTTGGGCTAAGTGAATCTGAAAGAAAATAGTGGTACCGGAACAAGCGAACTGTAGGATCCTAACCGGTGTTGCTCTAATCAACTTTAATATGCCCCATAATATTTAAAGACCCATAACCATAGAGATAATTGATTTGACATTATGACTCGACACATTAGAAAACTTAAACTCTCCATGACAAGGAACTTGGACCTAGCATTGTGGGCAGCACGATCATCTTCAACAACAAAGTATGTTTACACCAGCTAAACATTTTCTTAGAATTAAACCACAATCCATAGGACTTTGAGGTTGTTTGCTTGTGCAACATAAATCCTCAATTTGTCTTTAGGCCTTTATATAGCTCTGTCATACAATTTAAGGCCTAACCTGCTTTAGGATTCTGAGGTTGACATCTGTCACGACCTAAATTCTCACTTCTTCCAAGTCATTTGTGTGATTTTTTCAGCCAAATATAATCCCTAGTTAATAAAATTTGCATGATGCAGCACTTGAATAATTTCTCCTCTAAACTGAAGCCAAACCATACGATAGCTTGGGAAGTCACTAAGGTTCTCCTCTTTATTTTTGACATCCCCTAATTCTTCCTTCTTTTGATTCTAAAAGATAAAATGTTCTAAATTTGAGCAATTCTCCCTTTCACACCTTCTCGTCCGATCTCGTTGAAAAATCCTAATCCTTTGAGCTCCTTGAAGAAAATATCCTCTGATTTTTATCGAGAGTTTTCTTAGGTAACTTTGGTTATCTAGGATATAATTAAACATAGGGGCTGCCCTTATTGGAAGCATTTCCTAACCCAGCTTAAAATATACCCTATTTAATTCTTCATATTAAATGGTGGAACTTATTGGCAAATAAAAATGATTATTATTATTTGATTGAACCTCACTGTGAAGTCATGAGTTCATCTTTCGAGATAGATACATAATTTTAAGGTGTAGTTCTCTTTCATTTAAACTATGAAAGATATGAGATCAGATTGATTTCATATTTTTCTATTATATATATATATATAAATTAAATGTCCCTCTAAAAAGGACAATGTGATTTCCATTTCAGCGACCGACAGCTTCCATAGGACGAACCCCCATAAAATTACACTAACAATCTTCTTTGGGCTCGATCGGTCATCCCAGGTCGATCACCCTATCTTGGGTCTTGATCAACTGCTATGTGTAGATCACCTTCTTTAGGCTCAATTAGTTATCTCGGGTATATTATCCTATCCTTCGGGTTTGATTGACTGCTTTGTGTTGACCACCTGCTTTGGGTTCGATTGGTCATCCCATACCGATCACCCTTCTTGTGGGTTTGATCAATTATTCTTTATCGATATACCTGCTTCTTTAATCTGACCAGCCACCACGGTCTATTCGACCGACCACTTGCATTTTTGTATTATCTTGCATCATATTTTTTGTTCTTCTACATCTATATGAAAAATCTTTTTTGACATTATGTCTACGATGCACTCCATTGAATACAAAAGTATTTTGTCGAGTATGTTTTGCATGTTGTTTGTTCAGGTGTCTTCCTTAGCATCTTTATTTTACTTCACTACTTCTATACCATGCCCTTATTTTGGGTCACTGCCTCTACAACATGCCCACATTTCAAGTCACTACCTCCACTGCATACCCATCATTTGTGTTGCTTCTTACACCCACCTTTTGCCTCCATTACATTTCCAAATTTTGGGTTGTCACCTCCATGACAAGCCCACCTTGTTGGGTCATAGCCTCCACAAAATACTACCCATCTGTTGGCAAGCTGCCTTCTCGGCATGGTCACTCATCTGGGTCACTGATTCCACAGTATACCCATCCCTTAGGCCACTGCCTCCATTACATGCCCATCCTTTTGGGTCACTATGTCTACATCATACTCATCCTCATGTGCCTACCTTCAGGGCAAGCCCACCAAGTTGGGTCACTCATTATACACCATACTCGTCTTTTGGGTAGCTGCCTTCATGCAATGCCCACCCTTTCTGAGTCACAGTTTTCGTGGCACATTGACACTCAC
This sequence comes from Phalaenopsis equestris, assembly GCF_001263595.1. Classification (NCBI taxonomy): domain Eukaryota; kingdom Viridiplantae; phylum Streptophyta; class Magnoliopsida; order Asparagales; family Orchidaceae; genus Phalaenopsis; species Phalaenopsis equestris. The sequence goes on along the minus strand of NW_018237207.1, from coordinate 32,476 downwards.
CACTCTAATGCATCTATGTATGCTTGTTGCATATGGTGCATGTTTGCAAGCGTGCTTAGTGAGTATTTTTTTGGTAAGGAGAGAATCCTTTTTATATGTATCCTTTTACTCAATGCAAACTCAATTGTAGTAGGTGTCTGCCAGTTGCATGGCAACCCAGGTCCCCAAGCAGGCTTAATTCCTTTTTATAGGTAGCCTATTTTGTTGGTACTTCCTGTTATAATGTCCTATGTGGGATTTAGCATCCTTGCATCCATTTGTGTGATGTGTGCTTTACCCTCATAGGCTCCCATTGTGATTGTGCCGTACTTTGGTCAAACAATCATAATGTGGGCTTCTTGCATGTTTGTATGCTTGTCTTTTAGCCTTGATGGCTTGTCCTACACGTTAGGAGAGCCACCTGTTTGTTGGTCGTGATACTCAAATGAGCATTTTCCATGAGGATACATCCATGAGCAATGTTTGTTTCTATATCATGAACAACAAATAGTTTTCATGTGCTAAGCGTCCTAGGGCTCTAAAGTGCATCATATGTGTCACGGACCCATATTATATGGTCCATTATATTAAAAATATTAAAATGGATATTTTGTTATTATTGTACTATCTTTCTATTATAAAGTTATATGAGTTTGGTCATACGTAATGACACTAATTTTAAAATGTCACCCCTTACTTCTGATGTGTTTTAGATTCCTTAGATCTTTAGGACGAGGCAGGTGTGGCAACCTTGTCAAAGTCATACGGTAGTCAGACACTTTACCTTTAGATGCTAGTTATGACATTTTTCACCTTGTCAAAGTCATACGGTAGTCAGACACTTTACCCTATGCACTTAGATGCTAGTTATGACATTTTTCATTATATGGTGTGCTAGGCTAGGATTTAGGATGCTAGGTAGTCTTATGATGCCTCACTCTTTTTCTTTGTTGGTTTGTTTGCTAGTCATTTATCTTTCTTGCTTTGTGCTCTTAATGTGCTTGAATGCTTGATATGCATGCTGATATATTAGGAAATTCTTCTGTGAAAATCCATGCTTATATATATGTAGACTTGTAGATACAATAAAAATGAGGAGCAAGTAATAATTTGCATGCTAACGTTTGCTTTCAGCTGATGCTTAGCTCCCCCACCAGACACAGCTTGATGTATTTTGTATGGCTTTCCCTGCTAAACTTATTTTCATGCACTTTGAGTCTTTATTTTTTTTGTTTGCTTTTTATAGTCCTATGAGAGTATTGTAGCAAAAATAAGATATGGGCATGGGTTCCAAGGCGCTTTTGCACAGGAACCAAGTGGCAGGGGACCAGGAGTAGCAAGTTGTGTCCTATATCATAATTATGTGTTTGATATTGAAGTATAGAATAAGGATTCAGCATGCATATGTTGATTCTGACTGTGCTTTTTCTTATCTGGTATATTTTGCCAACATAGTGGCATTGACCTTTCTTATTATTTTTTTGTTTGGTTTATTTTTCCTGCCTTATTGTGTGCTTGCATGCTTGAAATGCTTTATTGTTTGTCTCTATAATTTATCTGGGAATTGTGAACGCATTATAGGCTCTATAGGATTTAAAAACTAAAATTTTTTTACAAAATTTTAATAAAACATTCAATTAATAAAAATTTAGGATTAAAAAACATGCACTTTTACTTGCTTGCAAGGCATTTAGTCCAGATTTTAAATGGGCTGAATTGCATAGACATTAACCAAGTCATATAAAAAGACATCCATAATATCTAATGACCACTCTAGATAATTGCATCATTTGCATGTCCCAAGTAAAAGTTTCCATGCTTCTTAATCTGAATGACACAACATATTTTTGTATACAGGAGAATGTCTAGTGCGCTAAGGTCGTTATAAAGTTTCCCAACACAGATGGGGTGTAAATCATTTTGTTCAGAGCGCTTCCAGCGTTGTATTTGAACCTCCCTTCTCTTCCTTTCAAATGACATCCTTATCATTTTAGCAGGTCTAAGTCCCACCTCTTGGAGCTAAAATCTGGTAGGACATAGGACTAGAGTATCCTTCTTTTGACATTAGGACTACCGAGGTTCTTATGTAGTATGTAATTCACAGAGCTTTGACCAAGTATATCTGGACTTCTTGGGTCAACTACCTTCACGATCCGGTTGGCTTAGGGTCCTAGTAGCTTGGAATGGCATGTCTGTGGTACCCCGACCCGACCACCTCTACCTTTTAGGATTACTCTACCTTCTTATTGTTGAGCCCCTTTAAACCTAGTCGCTTCTTTGACTTCATCGATATCATTTTGATGAACCGATGTCGACGAACTATTGCTTGTTAAGGATATGATGATTTCTCCCTACCCATGGTGTGCTTTGATGTATTGGGATATCCGTGTCAAGATGATTTTGGTTATCTTGTTAGCTCCATGTACCGATGAACGCTTACCTAATTAGGATGTAAGAAACTCACTCTTTTCCCAATGCCTTAACGAGAGATTTGAAGCATCAGAGCATTGCAACATATAGTAACATTCCTTTGATGACCGATTTCCATAAATCCATGTTAATAAAAGCAAAAACTCTTTTATTGAGAGTATTCTTGGTATCCTTCATTATATAATTAACCAGAAGGATACGTTCCTCTGGGAGACTCTTGACCCCAGAATAAAAATCTTTTTTTTTAGTTCTCTGGTTATGAGTTCCTTATATAAGGATTTGCTTCGTGGTTGTCGTGTTTTGAGGTATTTCAATTCAATCTTTTTAGAATTTTACTCTCAACTCATCACACGAGGATTACTCATCTTCCATCTCTTTTTTTTTATTTGTTTGTCTATTTATCTGTTATATGTTATTTTCTATTCGATTCCTCTTTTCTTTTCTTTGAATGATTCTATTTGATTCCTCTATACGAGAACACATAAGAAGAGAAACTCGCGATCCCAAGTGCTAAAGAAAACCAAGAAAAATATTTATATTTTTATAAAACTCCATAGTTTTTAGGTATTTGAGTTTAAAACTTAAAAATGAGTGATGAACTTTTTATTAACTTTGTTTATGGAATCTCTATAATGAGAAACAAATAAACTACAAGCCTTTTCTCAAAACTTTCTTGTAAGGATACATTTTAAACAAATAAAGTGGAGATGGTTTATACCATTTTAACTTAAGAGATACTTTTCTTTTAAAAATAATCTTTTAACTATTATCGATAAAAAAGCTTCATTAGTTTGCAATAGGAAATAAATGATAAATTAAATATAAACATACTTGAAAAAGATAAGTTTCTATTTACCCATAAGATATAGGCACTTTATATTTGTAAGATATATAGAATTTAAATAAAGAGCAAAATTTACTTGAACCTTTTGTATGATGGTATTCTTCTATGAATTTCATTCGTGATTACATGAGTGAGCTCATCATTAATTATTTTTCATTTTTGTAATAGACTTATGTTTAATAAATTTTAATTTTCTTATAAAAGATGGATATAAGGGCTATGAATTTTGATAATAGAGTTTGATCAAATATTATAGTTCTAATTGAACAATAAGTGCTTATTGTAAAGGTAACTCTTTCAAGGTGATTAGATTATTGGATGTAACCAAAAGCCTTACAATGTGTACTAAAAAATAAGTAAATATTGAAAACAAAAAGTTCAAACTAATTAGGGACTATTTTAAAATTTGTGTGGTTTGTGATAAAAATATATGTCATGTTTTACCTATATTAACTAAAATATTTTTTGTGTTAATAAAAGTGAACACAATCTTGATGGAGATGACTAAGGGTCTGTTTGGGGCAACTTATTTGATGCGGTGGCGTTTAGAAAACGCACTTAGCTTGTTCGGGTAAACTGCATTTTGACAGCTTATGCGTTTTCAAAATGTTGAAAACAACATTTTCATACCGCACTTATCTAGGTGTGGTGGCAGTTTTGTGGCTGCGGTGTGAATTTTCTAAAAAAATAAAAAATTGTAATAGCCACCATACCTAGCTTATCGGCAAATTATTTTTAATCAGCTTATGAGCAGATTATTCAATCTGCTGCCCCAAACATACCCTAAATAATCTTAACTTAGATGGTAAATTTCCTCTAATTTATTACCATAAAGTTTTTTCCTAGACGTTTATTTTTAATGCATGATCATTGATAGAATATGGTGAAACTAGAAAGTTTTTTCCTAAACACTATGTATTATAAAAAATACTAAAAAATTTTTATAAGGATTGATGTTATCTTTTATTTTGAGGCTAATGATCTATAAATTACACTTATAAGTAATAACTTAGGCGGCTCTAGAATGCCAAACAATTAATCTCTTTCATCCTCTTATCGAATATACTCTTAAATGTTATAATTGAAAAATATTAGGATTGAACATCCAACATTTAAATATTTTACTAATTTTGCCAATCATATGTTCAAAATTTAATATATCCAAACGAAAATTTACCTTTCATATGTTTAATCATTGTAATTAGATAACATATTAAATTTGGTTGGAAGGGTATCTTCGATATATTTTGTTTGTACATTGTTTTTATTAATATTAATTAAATTTTTGTCATGCTTATTTAATTCATTGAGGATTGTTTGAGCTATATTTTTATGGGCGATGATGGTCTCACAATGAGTACAAATTTTAAAAATAGAGTATTTTATGAAGAATACATCATAGTAACATATGATCAACACCAAAAAAAATTTGAGCCTCTAAAAGCAATCTTTAAAAATACATTTGAATAAAATATCTCTCATTCATTTCAACAAATCCCAACAAGGTTATACATCATAGTAACATATGATCAACACCAAAAAAAAATTTGAGCCTCTAAAAGAAATCTTTAAAAATACATTTGAATAAAATATATCTCATTCACTTCAACAAATCCGAACAAGGTTTCAGCTATAATATAGAGCAAGTTAATTTATATCTGTGAAAGAAATTTTTTTGAATGGGATATTAAAGTTAGTCTCTCATGACATGATAAAAGTCATTAATGAGTTGATGTTATGCCTAGGGCAAGTTAATTTATATCTGTGAAAGAAATTTTTTTGAATGAGATATTAAAGTTAGTCTCTCATGACCTGATAAAAGTCATTAATTAGTTGATGTTATGCCTAGCGCATAAATATTTATTAGAAATTTGGGGTTAAAGTGGAAGATTGATTAAAGTGGCAAAGTTAAGGAGCTTACGACGAGGTGTGGTGGAATACTTTAGTTTGGTGCTGAGGAGGCCCCGTACATGAAACCTCAAATAAGCTTTTTTTTATTTTAATATTGATATTATACCAAGAAAATTATCATTATATTATGATCACATCTTTTGATAGGTATATTTTTAGAAGAGCTACTAAATTTGTGCTTGAAATTACTATTTCAGAATGTCAAGACAATCAACTAAAGTTAGGCTTTAGTGGCCTTCATTAATTTGATTATAATTAAATTAATTAAGAGTTTAATTATCAGGCATTCGCAAAGTGTTTATAGGACATTAGGAACGATTTTCATAGCCAATATTAAACAATTTTGTTCAATCTAAATTATTTGTTATGATAGAGTAAGAGATAAATATCAATATTGTATACTTGTTTAGCACATAAATAGATAAAAGGTGAATTTTATAGGAGAAAATATAATTACTTTTGAAAAAGTAGAGAGAAAAAAAAATGAAGCATGGCTCAGTTTTCTTAACCATGTACTTAAGTTTATAAAATTCTATTGTTTATCAAAATTGGAGAAGAAAGAAGCAAATGTTTTGGAGCACTTATTTATTCTCATCTAATTGTAATATAGATTATATATGAGATAGTGGAGGGTGATGGAAACGATCAAGCCATGGTTATCAATGATGGTCATTAAGGGAATTGTTGGGAGATGATGGTCAGAGGATGGAAATGATGAGATGTCGATTAAGCAATAATAATCTAGAGATTAGGAAAGGGCATGATAATCAAGTGAAGGAATAAGCTGATAATTATTGAGAGAAGTCAGTCAAGAGCTAAACGAATGTTAACAATTGGGTGATAATGGTTGAAAGATGATATTCTAGTAGTGAAAGATTGGAGATGGCTATAAAATGAACTTAGTTGAGAGAATATAGTTAATAGAAAGTAATTCAGTGATAGTGGTGTTGAACAACTTTGATTGTTGGGAAGAACTTTGAAAATATTCAGAGCTTCATTTCCTCTACCATTTCAAGGCTAAGTCCTAACTAATTATTGGTTATATTAGTTATTGAACCCAAAAGTATCCTCAAATCACGCCCAAGAAATAGGGCACATGAAAAAAATGAACGAGAATAGATTGAACCCTAAAAATAAATGTTTGGAGTCTTTTATCATGAAATGGCCCCTTATTTATAAGTATAGGAGATAGCTTGAGTACATAATTACAATTAGGCCCTTTATTCATTAAATAAATGTATGGGAAACATGGTCATTTACACGGTACATTTAATTAGGCTAATAAACAATTATTGACTAATTGTGGCACGCTTCCTAATTGTCGACATGTGCTTGTTCATTTGGCGTTGATAGGTCGAACAAGGTAAAGATGGTATGAAGGTTCCTCGATTGGATATTACCATGGCTTCTTTTCAAATTTTTCTTCATCACCTCGTTCACCAAATGTTAAGGCATCTTTCATTCAACCTACCTAGCGGGTATCGCTCGTTCGACCTTCTTGTTAGTTGGCCCGCTGAATAGACGGAAGACCCAAAAATTCTTCATGGTGATCTCCTAGCTCTGATATTAATGTTCTTGATTATTTAATTCAGTTTGTGATTAGCTTTGTCACATCTTGATCGGAGAACCGCTTCGTTCGCTGCATTCCTCATCTTTGCATCGAGATTCATGCTGCTACAATCTAGTCATACATATCAGTTCCCAACTTTATTATTTTTTTGAAAACGTAGTTGTGAAAAAAATAAGAAAGTTAGATACTACATTAAATGTAACTTTGGTTTCTGAAACTAGAAGCTAATTATTAGATTCCTTTGATTTCTTTGCATCATTACCACATAAATAGTCTGTCAACAGTGATCAGGGTTTCCGCATTTCCTCTTTGTATGATACTTTGATCTTTTCTTGCACATGGTGCTCTTATGTCAACATCTCAATGAAGGCCTTCTGGTTACCCATTGACAAAACTCATCCTTTGGGTTACTCAATTTAGTTTTTTGATTGACTTTGTCACATATTGATCGGCGACCCTCTTCGTACGTTGCATTCCTCAGCTTTACATCGAGATTCATGCTACTACAATCTAGTCATACATATCAAGTCCAACCTTTATTACTTTTTTGAAAATGCAGTTGTGAAAAAATAAAAAAGTTAGATACTACATTAAATGTAACTTTGATTCCTAAAATTAAAAGCTAATTATTAAACTCCTTAGATTTCCTTCCACCATTACCTCATAAATAGTCTATCAACAGTGATCAAGTTTTGCATTTCCTCTTTATATGAAGCTTTGATCATTTCTCGCACATGAGGCTCTTATGTCAACATCTCAATGAAGGCATTTGGGTAACCCATTAACAAAATTCATCATTCATACCCCCCTGCCCACTAAGAGTAATCATATTGATGGTGGTTTAATTGATGAGTGAGGAAGAGATTACTAGAAGAGAAAAACAGAACAGATGGCAAGAAGAAACCTTTTGGTGATGGAGGTAATGAATATGATTAATCTGATGATATTACTTTGATGTGTTAGAATCCTAGGAAAGGCCTGGTCGCTACTATTGCAGGGGCATTAGTCATCCATAGTGAGTGAGTGAAGAAGAATACTTGGCAAGCTCTCGAGAGCACTCTACGTACTGATAAAGACATGGCTTGTCCTTCTCAAATTGAGGAGATGGGAGCTATGGGTGCTCCACCCATCCGGATAAGAGTTCCTCATCCTTTCTCTGGTCTGAGGTGGATCGGCTTGTTAGTAGGAATTTGATTGTTGGTTCATCCATAAAGTCAATTTTTTTCACCCTATCTTGAATTTTCTTTTCTTGTGAAGTTGATCCTTGTCTCTAACTCACCAAAGGTTGTTGAGGTTCACACATTGACGCCTTAAAAAAACAAAAATCAAGTGATGGTTGTTGAAAAGGAGTTGACAAATTTTATGGTTCATCACATGAACAAGACGATAGACTTCATCACCCACAGAATCCAAGCTTGGAAGGAAGTCAAGTTTTTAATATAAATGAGCTAAAGGTGCATCTAAATTCTCTTTATGAGAAAATTTTGATGGATATCTATGAGCTCAAGTTTGATGCGATGAATAACCAGACTGAAATTGGTGGGGTCCTTAAGATGGAGATTGAGCATTTTCATACGAAGCTGACCAATGTTTGAGTGGCATTTTCAATCCCTAGGATTTAGGACAAGGCTAACAGTGTCAATAAATTTAAGCTAGGTGGTTGAGTCCTATACAAAGAGTTGCTGATGAGCGGGTTAGTCGTGCTTCAAGTGGCAGATGAGCCAGGTGTAAATTTTTTTTATCTGATTGAATATAAATTTTTCTACTTGATTCGTTGGCCATTTATTTTTCATAAATATTTTATTTTCTATTTTTCCTATGATGTTAAGTAAGGTTCACATTATTTGTAGTACGACTAATGGCATTCCATCTTCTCTTTGAGCCGTACAAAAAGGCTTAGGGCCCTCGTGATCTCATTTCTTCCCTTTGATTCTTTTGGTCATTCCTCTTCATTCGACCTTCTGTTCACTACACCCCATGGCTTCAAAATACTCACTTAAGGAGTTTGAGATAGTGTGCATGCTGGAGCGCTCCATGTTGTCTTCTGATGAGGTTTCGAGATAGCAATGGTGTTATGTTTACGAAGATGGGTTAGTGTTGGAGGTTTGGGTCCAATGACCGACGACTGATGATTATGAAAGGTAACTTGTAGTCTACAATGAGCTATATGACATTCTAATCCATTATAGTGTCATTTTGACCCAACTACTATTGATCTGTATAGTGACGGTGATAACTTTCATCATCTATTATCGCAGAAGGGAAAAGGGAGTGAGTTATTTTCTCTTGTATTTTTCTTTAGGGCTAGATGGCTATGTAAACTTTACTTCCAATAAGAAGATTCAGTTGATTAACAAAGAGAATAAAGGAACTGGAAGTGTCACTTCTTCGTGAAGTCAGCAAAAAACTGGTGGATTCTTACTTGCCCATCTTAAGCGCCATACAAGTGACAGAAGATCTATATCCTTACGTGGGATTTGGCATCGTTTGTCAAAAGGAAAAGCCTCTCTATTGTTCAGTACACTCACAAGTACATGGTCAATGAAGACATGAACCCTCATAAGTATGATCAAATGACTCGGAGGCTGTGTGCTACTCAGATTTTGAGGAGTCAAAGTAGTGGATTGACAAGGCTATTAAGGCTTCAACAAAGGAGCTGAGCATGAAGAAATAACACGAGGGTAAGAAAGAACTTCCAAAGATGAACCCAGGGTCAGACCTCCTCGTCTTTAGCTCTAAAGAAACCATGTTAATTCAAAGGGGTTCAACTAGTGAGTTAACTTTGATTTAAATAAAGCCTTCCTTTCCAAAACAAGTAGCACGGGAGGTTATGATGTTGAAACCCCTTGCTTTTTGTGATCTGATGCTGAGCCTATTTTAGAGGACGAGGAGATCAAGGCTCAAGAGGACTGAAGGTCTGATTCATCAGGCTTGGTTGACTTTTCTGAGAGGGGGAAAACATTTTGGTTTTTTCTTGGCCTATGCGGCTAGAGAGGAGTCGGACTAGATGAAGAGAGATTAAAATCTAAGGAAAATCTAGTGGAGGTGACTTAAAGTCGTAAGCCTGATAAAGGAGGTGCTACTCCTCACAATGAGCCAAAGAGAAGCTCTCCAGCTCTCGTGGGGCCTCAACAAAGGAATGGAAAGGAACCCATGGGTACTGATGTTTTTCCCTTTAACTCCCTTTTCAAAAGTAGAGCTAGATGGATTCTAATTCAAAAGGAGGGAGCAAAATATTTTGTATGGAGTGACTCCCAGTTTGCACCTATTGACCTACGATGGGACTGGTTCCAACATGGCCTAGGAGTAGAGTCCCACACTATAGAACTCGTAAACAAGCTTTGAACTACATGCATTAAGGAGCAGTGTGATGATCTCAACTCCCTGGAGTTATGCCAACTGGTCGATAAACACCATATGTTGTTGGTGGTATCATTCCACTATATGACCAACATATAGTTTGACACCGTGGCTGAAATGGCATGGGTGAGAAAGAATGAGAATGTTACAAAAGGTTATTTGTAAGAAAACTTTATAGCAAGAGAATGGGCTGAAGCTTTCATTGATTCAAAAGTGAGGCCATCAAAATTGTTGTCAAATGAGAATGTTACAAAAGGTTATTTGTAAGAAAACCTTACAGCAAGAGAATGGGCTGAAGCTTTCATTGACTCAAAAGTGAGGCCATCAAAATTGTTGTCGTTCATGTTATGGGAGAAGGAAGACTTCTCTGTGAAGGTCGCCTCATTTGTTACGACTGAGGTGCATATCAAAGAACAAGAAAAGCAATTTTGGCTCAGCTCTGAGTTCAACATCAACCAATTCATTCACTTGGGGATGGTTGATAAGAAGTATACAAACATGAGTGATTTTGCTATGCTATTGTTGACCCGTATCCTTCAACTAAGAAACCTATCAGGAATCAAAGAGAATAAGTTGAGGAGTGTAGTTCTTCAACTTATTCACCCTAAGGCTTTTGTGGCAAGGGACTTCATTATTCTTTTTTTTTCTTTTGTAAAGTGAGATTACTTGTAATTAAGATTAATGGAAATATAAAAACTTTTTATTTGGTTTCATTTAATATATGTGCTTCATTTGCATTTCAAACTTCTTTTTTGTTGTGGTTGCAAACTTGGGTTTTCCCCCCTTTTTTTGTTTGCTCGCCTCAATGGGAAGTCATTAGTTTGCTTGCCCTAAGGAGTCCTTAGGTTGCTCGTCTTAGAGGGAAGTCTCTATCTTGCTCACCTTAGAGGGGGTTTTCTAGGTTTCATGCCCTAGATGGGAGTTTTTAGGTTGCCCGCCTTAGAGGGGAGTCTATAGCTTGAGCCCTAGAGTGGTGTCTTTAGGTTCATGTTCCTCAGTTGCTTGGGTATACGAGAGGATGTAAGAATTTTTTGAATTATATGAATTACATTGCATGTGCTTTGTAAAGAGAAAGAAAATTTCAAACATTAATCATATTGAGTGATCTTAATTTAATACAAGAGGTTCTTCAGTTAAGGAAATAACTATTTTATGTTGTCTCTACTCCAAGTTCTTTGTATGCCATCTTCTGTGTCTGTTTTAAGCTAATACACCCGCAAGATCACTCTTTTGGAATGAATGAACTATCTGCCCCAAATCTGATCGAGCTTGCTGATTGCTTGTCCATAGGTCACTAGATAGGCTTGTTTGAGAATGTGGTCCCTTGATATGATGTTCTTCTTTTTCACTTGTTTGTTGAAGTATTGAGTAGTTCGCCTTTTCATCTCTTCCTGATGAAGGGCCGAATTGATGCAAACCTCTTTGGCGAGGACAAGTGCGAGCCTGGCTCCTTTGTAATTGGTGTGTTGCCACTCTGCTAGCCTCTCTTTGCCAAAGGCATAGGATGCAATGATCCTTTAGCTGTGGTGATTGTACTCCACCGGTAGCATCTCTTCCATGTCCTGAAATAGCATGAAAGAAGTGTGACCCACAACTGTTGAAGGTATCATTCGGATATCCCATAGACCAATGGTCGAAGGCTCGTCCATTTGCTTTTCACACATTTGACCTTTTTCCTTAGGAGATTTAGGCTAATCATGCTGGCTACTTTGGCTTGATCGTTACTTCGGGGGGGAGGGGGGTGTTGGGGATGCATGGATGCAATATTTAGATTTAAACCTTGGCTCTTGCAAAAGTTTTGAACGCTTTAGTCGACAAACTAGGTGTTATTATCAGTTATAAGAATCATGGGTAGCTCGTGGAGATAAATGAGTTTAGTTTAGACAAAATTATGGACTACAGTTGTGGTGATTTGGGTGAATTCCTTGGCTTCAATTCATTTTGAGAATTAGTCAATGATGATTAAGAGGACTTTGTGTTGTCTCTCATGAGGTGGGAAAAAGTCCAAGAATATTAAGCCCCTAAATGGCAAAAGGTTGGAGACTCATTATAGGCTACAATTGTTGGGCTAGTTGATATTATAACAGACCACATTTCTAACATTAGACACATCTCTTTGTGAATTCATCAGCTTCTTTGAAAAGTATAGGCCTAAAGTACACTTGTTTTTGCACTCAGTAGGCCAAAGTTCTTCCTTCTGATTAGCTCCTGTATTGGCTTAAACGTGTTAGTTATTTTTCAGCAGGCCAGAGTTCTTCCTTCTGACTAGCTCTTGCATAAATAGCCTCTTGAACTCGAACCATCATGAGGAACAAGTGGCACTTGAACGTGTCAGTTATTTTCATTATGTCAACCTTCGACTCAAAAGTAGCTACGAGACAATAGTGTAGGTGAGGCCTTTATACGAATTGATTTTGGAGGCTTTGAACTTCTTCGGAGGTTTGGCTTCTTAAATTTGCCTGGAGAAGGTGTTCTTTGCATGGCTGAGGGTTGTTTTTTGAATGGCTTAGTTTCTCTTAATTGGGGTAAATTCAACTTTATTTGGATAATGGGAGTCCTTCCCCAAGTTCTTTATTTGTTGGGACTTTCGACAGACAGGATTTTAGCTCTGGGGGTTTCAGTTACCTCTGCTAGGGCTTTAACCAAAAGAAAATAAGCTGAGATTTTCATACCTATTTTACACTAATTTTGATGATATTGCACTTTAAAGAAAGGTATTTTTGATGTTTTGTTGCAGTTAAGTTGAATTATGGTCATTGGAGCAAAAAGATGCAAATAGGAACGAATTTGAAGCAAAAAGGACCAAAATATGAAGATTTGATCTTGGGCGCCGACGGCGATCTCCATGCCACCGAAGGTGAGTTTTTCTCGAGAGTTTAAATTAAATATTCTAGAAGGCCGCCGACGGCGCCATCCAGGCCGC
>NW_018237207.1:17128-19221 GCF_001263595.1 Phalaenopsis equestris | reverse complement strand
AGTGAGAGATTTCTTCCTCCAGAGATTTCTTCCTCCTTGCCACTTTGAAGGGGAATTCTGTGTGTTGTAAAAAAAGGAAGAGATTCAGAGGAATTTCAAGGAGTTTTCTCGGGGAGGAATTAGATATAAGTTATATTTACTCATTAAATTTTGTATGACTTTGCTTTTATATATAAATTCTAAGTTTTGTCGTATCTTCTCCATGAGTTCCGAGTAGTTTTCTCTATCTTTCTCCTTGTCTTGAGATTTTGTGAAATGGTGATTTGAAGTGGTTGTGCCATGAGAATGTTAATGAATTTGTGATGATCTTTTCACTTCAATCTTAATTTACTTTCAATTTGGATAATTTATTTGTTAAAATATGTTGAGTTTTACAACTAAAGTGAAAATTATATCCAAGATTTAGGGAGGTCAGAGTCTTTGAAAGTTGGGCGTAAATAAATAGGGAAATAAAAATTATTAGGCGTAGAATTGGAGATTTTAGAGTGACAGAGAGTGATAGACTAAAATCCCCAATTTGGTCCTATTCGTTTGGGGCTGAAGTGTAGATGTTAGCCCTCAGATAAGGAGAACGTGGGAGCCTGAAGTGAGAGCCGGTATCCTCCCAGCCTAGCCGCAGATTCAGTAACCAAGCATAGGATTAGTCAATGTTCTTTATGTTTGGTCCAAAGGGTAAAGAATTGGTACGCTCCTATGTGGCACAATATAATTTGAACTAATTCAATTTATCTATTCACTTAAATTTCTTGACAAGGAGAATGATGTTTTCTTATATATTGAACTTCACATTAGAAAATTTATTAGTAGAATTAGTTAATTAAGAGTTTATTAAAATTACATTTTTATTTCAGTTGCCTATTAGTTACAAATATGCAATTTGAACTATATTATTGTGATTAAGTATTGATTTTTTAAATCTTAGTTTGTAGCCTCTAATTTTACTTCCTGTGGGATCGATATCCAGGACTCCATTAAAGCCCTGTATTACTTGAGCGAAACGTATACTTACGTTGATAAATGTGTGTCGGTGCTATTTTTAGTTTTGATGGGGTTGCCCGTAAGAAGCTGTCGGTCACCGGAATCAAAATCTTATTGCCCCCTTTGGAAGGATGTTGAAGTTTAGAAAAGTATGAAATCAAACTGACCCCATATTTTCATAGTTTAAAAGAAAGAGCACTATACCTCAAATCCCGTATCTATCCCGAAAGACAAACACAAGACTTGAGGATGAGGCTCGATCAAATAAACTAAGGAATATATGACATCCGTTTGGTCTGCGAAACATTTATATTTGCCGGTAAGTTCCCCTATTTAATATAAAGGATTAAATAGGGTTTATTTTAAGCTGGGTTGGGACATGCTTCCTATAAGTGCAAGCCCCTATAGTTAATTACATCTCAAATAACCAAACTAACCTAAGAAGACTCTCGATAAAAATCAAGAAATATTATCTTTAAGGAATTTCAAAGGGTAAAACTCTTCAATGAGATCGGACGTAGAGGTGTGAAAAGGGGATTGGTTCAAATCTGGAACATTTTGTTGTAGAGTCCAAAGGAGCAAAAACTAGGGGATGTCATGGATCCAAAGGCGAACCTTGGTGACTTCCCAAGCTATCCTAATGTTTGGCTTCAATTTTGAGGATAAATATTTAAGTGTTTCATCATGCCATTTTATTAGTTAGGGCTTATGGTTCGTGTGAAACGATCACACAAATAACTTGGAAGATGTGAGGATTTAGGACAAACGACAACCTTGGAATCTTAAGACGAGTTAGGGCTTATTTTGTATAACAGAGCTATAAAAAGGCCTAACGATAAGGTGAGGGTTTACAATACATAAGCAAGCAACCTCGAAGTTGTATGGCTTTGTTGTTTAAGTCTAAGGAAGGAAGATTGGTTTAGCTAGGGGAAACAGATTTTGTTGTTAAAGATGGTCGTGCTGCCCACCATGCTAGCTCCAAGCTCCCTGCCGTGACGAGTTTGAGTTCTCTAGTGTGTCAAGTTATAATGTCAAATCAGGTGGCCCTATGGTTGAAGTTCTTTAAATTTTATGAGGGCATATTAAAGTTGATTAGAGCGACACCAGTTAGGATC
>NW_018237207.1:16480-17019 GCF_001263595.1 Phalaenopsis equestris | reverse complement strand
AACCGTAGATTCCCTCCTCCGAGGAATTCCCGCCCATCCGATAAAGACGTCTTAATTTAGTTACAATTATAGTTTTTTGTGGTGTTTGTGATTAAATTTTGAGTTGTTTTATATTTTGAATGTTGTGGGAGTGAATTTTATCTTGGTTGGATTTTAATTTTAGTTTTGGTTTTTTTTTTTTTTTGGGTTTTGCATGCAAATTTTTATAAGCACAAAAGTATAGCATAAAACTATAAGAAAGACAACGTTGTAAACTGTAAAAGCGTACCTGGCGAGTCTTCTCGTTCCACCACCTGAAACTTAAAATGCATGTTAAGGTATTTTACAGAGAGCAAGAAAAGTAAAGTTTTGGTAGTTTTCCTAACCCTATGTCATATTTCGGTGGGTCCTTAGGAGTTTAATTAAGGATGATTTTGTCAAGCAAAACATATTAAGTTTAGTAGATCTTCAAGATATCCAACAGATCTAAAGAAAGAAGCAGGTTTGTGCTACTCTCTCGCTGCCTGGTGGAAAATCCTGAGTTCTTTTAAATTTATTAT
>NW_018237207.1:14200-16279 GCF_001263595.1 Phalaenopsis equestris | reverse complement strand
TACATATATATATATATATATATATACATATATATATATATACATATATATATATATACACATATCTATATGGATATATTTATACATATGTATGTATGTTTATGTATATATAAACATTGTGCATCTACATTGTAGCAGGTGTGGAATTCATTTTAGCAGGATGAAATTGTTTGTGAAAAACATTACGTTTGACTGTAATGCTTAAACTGGGTTTAAACAAGGATGATAATAAATTTCCAAATTTTAATAATTTAGAAATTTTTTCTTATCTTTTTCAATTAAGAAAATGAGATTGGTTTCTACCAATTAAACCCCTTGTGTTTCAAACATCAAATAGATTAATTAAGATCAGAGGTTACACATTTCCCTCCTTAAATTAAGCCTAAATGTTAATTAAGACTAAATTTCCCAAATTACACATTTGCTCCAAGGCTCTATCACTTCATAATTTGTCAAATTTAATCCAAATGACCTTAGAATTTTTATCCTACCTCATCCATGGGTAAATTAAGACATCAGAGGAGAAAATGTAATTTTCAAAATTTAATTTAATTTATATAATTATTTTCATGCAAAAATAGGATTTTTCAAAAAAAATTCCTAATTTGACCAAGGTAAGTCCTAATCCCTTAAAATTTTTACTGGAGGTAACTTTAGATTAGAGAAGACTTTGGACAAAATTTCATGATTTTTTGAATTTTATTTAAATTATTTAAATTATTTTAATTTTGGGGGTATTTATTAAATATAAAATATTTTAAATGGAGAAAATTAAGTTTTGTATTTTTGAAAAGTTTCCTTGAATTAGTGAACTCAGAAAAGAAAATTCTATATTTGTCTAGATTTTATTTGATTTATTGGAATTATTTTAATGAAAACTTATTTTTAGCCTTTAAAAATTATTTTTAAGCTTTAAAATTCAATATCTTTATTTAAGAAATCAGGAAAAATATTCTAATTGTTCCTAAGTGCTTAGGAAGCCATTTATAACTTTTTCCTGAGTTTTATTATTTTTGTGATTTTTAGGGATTTTTAATTATTCAAATATTCAAAATAGGCTAAAAATTAAATTTTTATTTTAAATACCATTTTATTTTTATAAAATACCCCTAATCACAGAGAACTTAAAAAACTAAGTTTCATAAATTTTTAAGTTATATTTTGATTTTTAAAAATCATTTAAACGTCAAAAGTAATGTTTATCTTTAAAAAATTAACTTAAGTTACCAAATGAACTCAAAATATTATGAAATTTTTATAATGAGTTCTCTGGATCCTAAGCCACAGTGGAGATAAAAAAATCAAGTCATTTAAATGTTTATATTTTCTAAAATTAATTATCTTAAAAATTTAGTGTTCATGAAAATTAAGTGCATTTTAAATGACTTGAACCATAGAATTATTTCCAAAAGCTTTTGTGGTCATTGTGGACCTTCCAAAATTTTCTTGGAATTTTCTAGTCAACATGCTAATTTACATGGTTGTTTTAAGGAAATAATGTGCAAAAACTTGAAAAATATGGATCTCTGTATAGGGACTTCCTCTGACTTTGGAAAAACCAGAGGATATTTCCCTTAATAGAGGCTACAACATGCCAAAATTTCAAGCCAAGGTGATGTGTCAATATGCATGGAGAATCAAATAATTCCAAACAGTGTTTCATTAATTAAAAATAAAATATGCATCAAATGGACTTGAAATTTATCTCACATTATTTTCCTCTGTTCACTGAGCAAGAGGGCAATTTTATTTCATTTTTGTTATTTTTCTACACAAAGTTATGAATTTTATAAATTAGGGGTATTTAAATAAATAGTAAAAAGCCTTATTTATCTATTTAAACCACGCGTGCCACATCAACCTAAGATAGATTTGAAGCTCCATGCGGCGCACTTCCATTTGACACTGCCATCCACCTCAACGCTGACTCGACCCGCTTTTTATGTCTCGAAGCATCATCCGACTCGATCCTCCGTCCATTTGATACACGCTCGATCCAATGGCTGCCCGTCATCGTCCCCGATAGAATGATCTCGTGACCGTCCACACTAAAACCCTAAGATCTCAGCCTAGACTCAA
>NW_018237207.1:11210-13989 GCF_001263595.1 Phalaenopsis equestris | reverse complement strand
TGTAAGGCCTAGGTATGAATTTGATCACGGTCGGATTTGGGTGTTGGTCTAGAGCTATGGTAGAGGCTCTGTGGAAGGGGGATTTTATGGGGCTTTGGCTTCTTTCACTGTTTTGAAGGTGTGGGTAGAGTTAATTTGAGTTTGGTGGACTGTGAAGGTGTATTGGATTTTGTCCTGGTTTCTATCAAGGTTTCAAGCTTAATATTGAGCTCCGGTGGTGGGAATTGAATGCACTGAGAGGATCTTAGGGAAGCTCTGTGTGAAGTTTGGAGAGGCAACACTAAGGAAATTTCAGCACACCTCCCATGGTCGTGGAGGTGAGTTTTTATAAAAATGGTCATGGGGGTGGCTCTCAGGGCATAAGTTTAGGTGCATTGTGGTGCTTAGGTGGAGGGCATAGGAGCTCCGTCAATTGGTTTGGTTGAGCTGGCCTCTAGGTTTGATTTGAATGAGGTGTCATGGGGGTGGCTCTCAATTTTGAGCTTTTACAGCCACTAGGCTGGCCGGCCGGCTAGGGGGAGTGGCTAGGAGCTCAGGGAACCCAGCGGAATATGTTACAACAATCTAGTGCAATAATACCTAATTTTTGTAAGGATATCTTAAGCACATGCATTTTTGGAAATAATATCCCTTGATTTGGAGTACCTTTGGTCCATGGATAGATTTAGATGGTTTCATGGTGTTTGGACTGGTCACTAAGTCTTTTGGACTGGTTCATGGTGTTTGGACTGGTCACTAAGTCTAACTAATGGTTGTGATGGAGTTAATTTGGTGACTTTAGGGTGGTTAGGTCACATTTAGTGCATGGGTCCAAGTTGGTGAAAATGACCAAAACTTAGGTTTGTGTTAGGTTATCCATGTCAATTGGCCCAAATAAATGTTTTATTTGGTGTATATGATCATAAGGAATAACTTTGGTGAAGAATGGAAGTGGTTTTAAGCTCAATTGAAGGGTCAATTTGAGAGAATTTTGATTTTTAGTCAATTTGGTCATGTTGGACTAGACTTGGGTCTCGCTTGGGCTAGCCTTGGGCTAAGTCCAAATTGATTATTTTAAATGATCAATAGAGAACCTATGAAGAGTCTTTAACATGAATTGGATACCAATTTGGGGGTTAAGGCAATCAATTGGGTGAAATTTGGGGACTTAGCCAATTTGGGGCTAAATTTGGGAATTTTGGATTTAGGCCAAAATCAAATGGATTTGAGGCTTCACAAAGGATAATTGATGGTTGATTTTGATGTATAAGAATGTTATAAAGATTTTTCAACATTAATTGGAGTCAATTGACTAGGCTATGGGTTCAATTTAGTGAGATTCGGTCATATGGTCAAAATTGGGGTTTTGACCTAAATCAAAATTGGGCTCAAAGGATGAGCCAATTAAGCTTGGATTTGGTCTATATTGGTCATATAAAGAGTTAATTTGAGTTTATGATTGAAATTGGGACAAAGTGAGATCAAATAGATGGACATTTGGGTTGAATTTGGGGAAATTTGGGCCCTAAAAGGAAAATTTGGGGATTTTGGTTAAATGTGGTCATATTGGATAAATTGGGTCATGTGATAGTTGAGAAAAATGAAATTGGGAATATTTTAGTGAAATTGGGAATATTTTTTACAATTGATCTTGAGAATCTTTGGAGTGAATTTGGAGATTTTAGAAATTTTTGGAGCAAGAATGGTATTTTGGTAATTTTGGTAATTTGGGGGTGTTTTAGGGATAAAAGGCCAAGATGGGATTTTGGTGGAGTTGAGGTACCGACCATCACCAACAAGCCATGGTCCAATGGAAAGCCCATTTTTGGTCCTCTACATAGTGGTCTTAGTCAAATCATAACCCTAGGGCTGGTAGGTTTAGGGGACCATCTATATGAGTATCCCAAATAATCAAGGGACCTAGGCTAGAAAATTGAGTTTAGGGTTGTGAGTGATTGTGAGTGTAGATGAGTGTAGTGAGTGCCTTAGCTCCAGACCAACACCCAGGGTCAATCCTAAGGTCCAGCAGTCCTAAGGGTGACTCATCTTGAGTTTCCCATATAGTGATCCCACTTACTAAGTGCTAGAGGTTATGACCAATACGTGGAACTTCAAGTTGAGTAAAGAAGATGGTAGAATTTCTAATGGTGAGGGTTCCATGTCTAGTTTTCCAAGAATAGTCAATAGGAAAGTCTTATGGCTAGACCTTAGGCTACTAAAGAGAAAAAACTAAACCTCAATCAAAAGTGAGGTCAACAGTGTGACTTTGCAATTATTGAACATCTAATACACATCTTTATCAAATCTATAACCGTTATCAAGTTTTTGGTGTCGTTGCCGGAGATTTAAATCTTCTAGCAGCAGTATCAAATTATTTTATTTTTAAGCATTAAAAAGTCGTTCTCAAGTTCTTGGTGCCGTTGCCGGGGAGTAAAAATTAGATTTAAAAAAAATAAAAATTAGAGTAACGGACAAATTAAGACTATTAGAAAACTTTTACTTGAATTGCAACTTATTTTCATATTTAGTTTTTCTGTGTACTGATTTTATGCATAAATTTGGACCTGAAAAATCTTATACCCTACGATTTAGAATTAGAACGCACTGTTAGGAGAATTACAAAACTAAGAAAAAAAAACCTAGAAATCCTGACATAATGGAAAATAATGTGAACAATCAAGGAATAGAAAATGAACATCAACCTAGACCTCTACGAGATTATGCAAATCCTACAGTAGATGAAATTCACTTATCTATCCAAAATCCTGATGTAGCTGCTAATTCATTTGAGCTTAAACCT
>NW_018237207.1:8748-9527 GCF_001263595.1 Phalaenopsis equestris | reverse complement strand
TTGATAAATTTATCTTTCCTGTAGATTTTATTGTTTTAGATATGGAGGAAGATAAAGAAATACTTATAATTTTAGGGAGACCTTTTTTAGCTACTAGAAGAGCTATGATAGATGTTCAAAATGGAGAATTAACTATGAGAGTTAACAATCAAGAAGTGACTTTTAACATTGCAAAATCTATGAAATACCATACTGTTGAAAGACATAATGAATGTTTTTGCATGGAAATTAGTGAACATCAATTGAACGAGTATTTTAAACAATATTTTGAAGAGAAAAAAGATTTTGAAGACAAAGATGAAGTTATTTTGGACGAAATAGAAAATGAAGAATTAGATTATGTTCAAGAAATATTAGAGATGTTGGATATTACAGGAAATGCTGATAAGAATCTAGTTCCATCAATTATAAAAGCACCTGAACTTGAGTTGAAAATATTGCATAACCACTTCAAGTATGTTTTTCTGGGAAACTCATCTATATTACCTATTATTATATCATCAGAGTTAAATGATTTGCAAGAGCAAAGACTTTTGGATACATTAAAAAGATATAAGAAAGCTTTTGGTTGGACCTTAGTTGATATTAAAAAAATCAGTCCTTCGATCTATATGCACTGAATTATATTGGATGAACAATATAAACCAAGACTTGATCCATAAAGGATATTAAACCCAATGATGAAAGAAGTAGTCAAGAAGGAAATTTTGAAATGGTTGGACACTAGAATTATATATCCTATTTCAGACAGTGCTTGGGTAAGTCCAATTCATTGTGTT
>NW_018237207.1:7886-8270 GCF_001263595.1 Phalaenopsis equestris | reverse complement strand
CAAGTATACGTATCTATACGTATCTCTCAAGCAATATAGGGCTCTAATAGAGTCCTAGATATCGATCCCACTGGGAGTTAGTTAAACCTACGGACTAAGATTTTATAAAAAGTAATACTTCAATTACAACAACGAAGTTCAATTTGCTTATCTGTCACTAATAGGCAATTGAAATAATTATGTAATTTTATCTATAAAATAACTAAATATGCTAATGAAGATACGATTTTGATATATAAGAAAGCATCCTTCTCCTA
Organism: Phalaenopsis equestris; assembly: GCF_001263595.1. Classification (NCBI taxonomy): domain Eukaryota; kingdom Viridiplantae; phylum Streptophyta; class Magnoliopsida; order Asparagales; family Orchidaceae; genus Phalaenopsis; species Phalaenopsis equestris. The sequence continues at coordinate 8,013 of NW_018237207.1, read as the reverse complement.
GTCAAGAAATTATAGTGAAATAGACAAAATGAATTAGTTTAATTTATATTATGCCAAATCGAAGCAAACCTATTCTTTACCCTTTGGTCTAGGCATAAAGAACATTGACTAATCCTATGCTTGGTTA
>NW_018237207.1:2493-6266 GCF_001263595.1 Phalaenopsis equestris | reverse complement strand
CTTTTTCAAGTGAGGATTACTATATCTGGATACCCTTTAATGATTTTGAACTTCACTTTTCCTTCCCTAAATTTGAAACTCAAAGCTTTTCTTTACCTTATAAATATTTCACAGTTTTTACATCATTGAGCTCCAGTCTTTTCTTCTCAAATGAATTTCCATATTCTTAATACTTCAAAATATAGTTTTCTTTACTTTAAAGAGTTAACTATAATCTTAGTCTCTTATACTAAATATCTTAAGTTACAAAAATTAATTTTCATTACAAAAATATTTCTTTAAATCTTCCAAAATATTTAAATATTTGCAAAAATATAGTTACCTAAATTAAATTCACTACATAAAATCATATAAATAATTTTCAAAAATATTGAAATAGAGGACATTTAATAGTTAATCTTTTTCTTCCCTCCCCCAAACTTAAATTTTTAAATATGAGATAATACAGGTGGAAAGAAAAAAACTCTAAATATAAATCATACCTCAGTATGGTAGGCATTTTCATCATTCTGAAATTTCTGCAGGCCTTCTCAAATTCTTACTTCACTTGGTCTATAATATTAGGAGCTTTCTACACATATAAATCATTAAAGGATTTTCTGGGTATTGAAATTTTGAAATAAGTATAAAATTAAAACATTAAATAAGCACAATATTTCTTAAAACAACCACAATACTAAACAATTAAAACTAAAATGTAAAACAAAAATCACATTACAATCCACAATTCTACTCAATACCTATTGAACACCACATGCACATTTAACTATAACACTAACTTTATAACAAGAATCCAAGTACACAACACAAACACAAAATAAAAATGCACAACACAAAATAAAAATGAAAGTCCAAATACATAACATCCATTTCTATTACAAAAGATTACATAAAATAAAAATACAAACATAAGTACATCACTTTCATTCAATATATAAATCCCAAGCTATATTCTCATGTTATATCATCGTCGCCTTGCTCAGCAGGTGGATTGGGTTGATACTGAGTATAACGAGGGCATTCAGAGAATGTAACATTAGGCTCACCTCTGTAGTATCGGGCCTGAGCATCATAATAGACTACCTCAAAATTTGAATGCCTCTGCAAGTACTCACTATCATAATCATGTCGACGTTTTAAACCTCCAATCCTTTCATTTATCAAATCTATACTCTTCCTCTGCAAGGTCAACTCATTCATCAAATCAGAGAGGGTAGGGGAACAAGAAGGAGGAGGGTAGGTCATAACTTGTAGAGGGGACATCTCTACTAGTATAAGGTTCTTCACTTCTACTTCTAGTTCTCCATTTCTCATGGGATACATAAGTTTTCACATTGGATTTACTAATGGGTTTCATAGGGTGAACCCATTCTTCCTCTCCAACTTCTACTCCAGAAAGTTGGCAAAGTGCATAAATAAGGTCAGGATGTCCTAGCCTCCACTTGCCTCACTTCTTGTCGTAGTCAATATGTTCTTAAAAATAATTCTCCCCCCATTCATAGTTCTATTATTATGAATACAGAAATTTAGAATAGCACTATCTCTGGTTACCTCACTATGGTGATAATTCGGTAAGAGAGTAGAGGAAATGAAATAGTGCCACGCTTTAGAGGTGGCATTCAGCATGGAAGCAGAAAAGTTTAACCGTTCTCGTTGTTTAGTCTTCCACATTCCTTTCCCATTAGTAAGAAAGTTGATCACCAAATTTTGGGGCCCTTCCATTGTACTAAAGGAGTCATAGTGGCAACTATAAGAGTCAGGGACTTCGTAAAAGGTGTTGATACGGGCGGCGGTAAATTCCACAGGAAATCCATGCACTTGCACAATTCCATCTTTGGAATAGGTTACATTGGCGTAGAATTCCATCACCACATTTTCATCAGCTTTATTGGTGGTATAACAAAAGTTTTCCCACCTCCACTCGGCAATAACTCATTCAATTTCTCCTCCCGGACTCTCAAAAACTCGATCTTGTATACACTTTTTTCCCTTAAACACTGAAGTAAATTGGGTTTGAGCCATCGCAATGACGAAGCGAGACTCGTCAAACTCAACTCGTCTTTTTTGTCGTGGAGCCATTTTAATCTAATCAAATCAAAGAAAAATTTCAAATTATACTTCAAAAATGCAAATCATGGCTTTCTATGGTAATTCAAAGAGTTCAGCATTAAGATTCATGAATTTCTTCCCAAATTTTCTTCACATTCTCAAATTTTTTGGATTTCCTCAATGTGGAAGAAATACATGGTGAAAATCAAATATTTTTAGCTTGAGTGAAGCTCTTACCTAGAGAAGATCAAATCCGATGTCAAAAAGTCTTGAAATCAACTCCCAATCTAAGATATGTCAAGCCCTAGGTCGAAAATGACATTTTTAAGAGGAAGGGGATGATGAATAGTGGTAGTTGACTAGTCAAAATCACGGTTAAAGGTATTTTTTCATGAGCTCACCGTCAGCGGGGTCAATGGCGCCGTCGGCGCGCTCTACTGAAATTGAACCTAAGTCTAGGGAAATTCCCGCTATCAGCGGCGTCAAGGGCGCCGTCAGCGAGCTCTATTCAAATTGTTCAACTTCTGGATTTTTGCGATTTCAATAAATTTTAAGCTCATCGACATTCATTTAATCATTATAGACATAATTTTAAGTGACTAACTGATGTGCTTAGCACAAATAAACTTTCACAACACAAAACATCACATTTATATATAAATTTCAATGGTATAATATACCAATATTTCAATGGTACAATATACGTTACATAACACACCTAAGTTTGGTATTTTTTGAACCTCAATACATTAATTCAGCGTCGCAATCCAAGCCACAACACTCAAAATGCTGAAAACAAAACATCATATGCTTAGCATCAACTATACAGAGATCTAAAAGCATACATCCCAAGCAATGCAAACACAACGTTCAAATCTAAACACACATAAACACAAAGGTAGCATAGTAAATTTACTACTCATCAGATTCCGTGCCCGTTTCTCCTCTGAGATGACCCATTGATTGCACATGAACGAAGAGGTTGTAGAAGGGTCGGAATGGAAATTCTTCAATAGAATCCTCCTCTATCAGTTTCATCCACCTCATCAGTCGTATTAAACTATCTTTTAAATGCCCAAAATGATCAAAATGTTCTTTCATCCTCGAGTCTAAATGATCGAAGAAATCGAAGATATTATTAATTGTATTCATCACAATTTGTACCTCCTTCTCCAAATTCTTGAATCGGTGCAGAATCACCAAATTTTTATCAGGAATTAAGGGTTAAATTGGCAGTGAATTCTGAGATGATTGATCAACTATCATGGTCATGTCATTTTCATCTTCAAATGATGAGAATCTTTCAATTGGGTCCAAATGCTTCCAAGGTAGCAGTACCTTTTCCCAATTTTTGTAGGATACTTGGGATTGGCTGAAAAAGTGAGAAAATTGTGGAAGTGTGTCCAAGCCCATAAGTTTATCCATGAACGATCAAGCCCAAAACTGACTTCACAATTATTGATCCAATATCGATCGGCAGTCCCCTTTGAATACAGTAGTTCAAAATAGCACTTTCCTTAGAAACTTTACCGACTTTCATTATCGGTAACAGTTTTGCAGAAATGAAGAAGTGCCAGTGTTTAGAGACGGGATTCAAAAGTGTTGAAGAAAAACTAACATACCTGTTCTCTCTCATTTCCCAATCGTCAGTTTCGTCCGTTAAATACTGGTAAATTTCATTCATCTGGTTCCTTGTCGGGACAAAATTTGAATAGTGGCAGACA
>NW_018237207.1:0-1572 GCF_001263595.1 Phalaenopsis equestris | reverse complement strand
TTACTTTAAATCTATTTCCCGTTTTCTGATCTTCAATTTCAATAGTTCCGTAAGTGTAAACTTGAGTCACAGTAAATGGCCCTAACCAACGAGACTTCAACTTTCCAGGGAATAACTTCAGCCTAGTATTATAAAGCAAAACTTCTTGTCTTGGTTCAAAGTTCTTTTGGTTAATATTCCGATCATGCCATAACTTTAGTTTTTCCTTATAAATTATGTTATTATCATAAGATTCATTTCTTAATTCTTCCAATTCATTTAAAATTAACAATCTCTTCTTACCAGCATCTTTCAAATTATAATTGAATTCTTTAATCGCCCAATATGCTTTATGCTCCAATTCTACTGGTAATTGACAAGTCTTTCCAAAAATTAGTCTGTAAGGAGTCATTCCAATAAGAGTTTTATAAGCAGTTCTGTAAGCCCATAATGCGGTATCCAGTCTAGTAGACCAATCTACTCTACTAGGGTTTACAGTCTTTTCAAGTATCTGTTTAATTTCTCTATTAGAAACTTCAGCTAACCCATTGGTTTGAGGGTGATAAGCAGTAGAGATTTGATGAATAATATTAAACATTTTTGCCAATCTCTGAATATATTTATTCCTAAAATGGGATCATCCGTCAATGATAATCATTCTAGGCATTTCATATCTAGTGAAAATATTTTTCATTAAAAATCTTGAAACACTTTTAGTGTCACAACAAGGTAAAGCTTGTGCTTCAATCCACTTAGAAATGCAGTCTACAACAATTAATATATATAAGTTTCCAAATGAAGAAATAAATGGTCCCATAAAATCTAATCCCCAAACATCAAAGATCTCAACTTTTAATATAAAATTTAGAGGCATTTCATTTCTTCTAGATATATTGCCTACTCGTTGACATCGATCACAAGTTTTTATATATCTATAAACATATCTAAATATAGTAGGCCAATAAAATCCAACTTGTAAAATTTTATAAGCGGTTTTATCGATCCCAAAATGTCCTCCAAATTCAGAATCATGACATTTCTGAATGATTAACTCAGTTTCCTCATAAGTACACATTTTCTCATAATCAGATCCTTACATTGTTTATATAAATAAGGCTCATTCAAAAAATATGCTTTTGCATCATGAATAAATTTTCTTTGTTGTTGTGGTGTCAGCATAGGTGGCAAAATATTACTTACAATATAGTTAACAATATCGGCATACCATGGTATTTTCCACGCACTAACATTATAAAGTTGTTCATCAGGAATACTGTCTGTAATTTCATTATCGGTGTTAGATAATTCATGGTTTTCGAATCTTGATAAATGATCAGCACTTTAATTATCAATTCCCTTTCTATAAATAACCACAAGATCAAATTCTTGCATCAATATTATCCATCTAATCAACCTTAGTTTGGAATCCTTCTTTTACATCGGATATTTAATAGCTGAGTGATCAATGTGCACTACACATTTAGCTCCAATTAAATAAGATCTAAATTTATCCAAAGCATACACAATGACCAATAACTCTTTTTCAGTAACTGTCGGCGTTATTTTGGGGATTGGCTTGTTTGTGGGGTTGCC
>NW_018237206.1:0-436 GCF_001263595.1 Phalaenopsis equestris | reverse complement strand
TGAAATGTAAGGACTGTCAGCAGAGGTTGCAGTTCGTAAAGTTTATAAACTTGGGGTGGATAAAGACATAACCCCAGTGAAACAAGCTCCTAGAAGAATGTGCCTAGAAATAGAGCAGCAAGTAATCACTGAGGTGAAGAAATTAATAGATGCTAACTTTGTACAAGAAGAGCAATACCCCACATGGTTAGCCAACATTGTTCCAGTCAAAAAGAAAAATGGACAAATATGTATTTGTGTCGACTTTAGAGATTTGAACAAAGCATGTCCAAAAGACTAATTCCCATTACCGATACTAGAAATGATGGTGGATATCGCTTCAACACATGAGATATTCTCTTTCATGGATCGATCGTCAAGATACAACCAAATCAAATGGCTCTCAAGGATGCAACACTTATAACCTTCAGAACACCTATCGGGATTTTTTGCTACA
>NW_018237205.1:0-237 GCF_001263595.1 Phalaenopsis equestris | reverse complement strand
TGCCTTCTTCCCCTTATCCCTTGTATCTCTCTCCTGCCTTTTTTCTTGATCGCTCCTTATCCCTCTCGCTCTCTCCCTCTTTCTTTTGCTCTTACTCGCATTCTCAATCCCCTCTTCCCTCTCTCTCCCAACCTCACTCTCCCTCTCCCCGATTCTCTCCTTATATGATGTGCGTCTATGCTGGACAGGACCATGGGGATTGATGTTCTTTTTAGAAAATCAGATGTGCTATGCCAA
>NW_018237204.1:493-1152 GCF_001263595.1 Phalaenopsis equestris | reverse complement strand
TAGACTCGTCTAAGTGAGACAAACACATCCATACAATTAATGTATCATGAAATCAAGCTTAAGAAAATGGAGAATCAAAATAAGCTCGGGAGGAGGAGAAGTTTTATACCTCTGCTCTGAGAAGGGAGGCTTCAATCAGAGGTGCTCTTTATGTTTGTTGGGGTTTAAGGAGGCTAGGGCTTGAGTCCCTGGTCTTGGTGTAAGGCCTAGGTATGAATTCGACCAAGCTCGATTTCAGGTGTTGGTCTAGAGCTATGGTAGAGGCTCTGTGGAAGGGGGATTTGATGGGGCTTTAGCTTTTTTTTTACTTTTGTGAAGGTTTGGGTGAAGTTAATTTGTGTTTGATGGACTATGGAGGTGTATTAGGTTTTGTCCTGGTTTCCCACAAGGTTTCAAGCTCAAAATTGAGCTCCGACAAAGTGAATGGGTTAGGGAAAATTGTTGGAATGCACTGAGGGTATCTTAGGGAACCTCTTTGTGAAGTTTGGAGAGGCCTCTCTAAGGAAATTTCAGCACTTAATTTAACGTCCATGGAGGTGGCCTTTTATAAAAATGGGGTTATGGTGGCTGTCGTGGCCAATCAAGAGGTGTAATGTGGTGCTTAGGTGGAGGGCAGAGGAGCTCCATAGTTTGATTTGGATGAGCTGGCCTCTAGGTTT
>NW_018237204.1:0-240 GCF_001263595.1 Phalaenopsis equestris | reverse complement strand
CTGGTCACTAAGTCCAACTAATGGTTGTGGTGGAGTTAATTTGGTGGCTTTAGGGTGGTTAGGTCACATTTAGTGCATGGGTCCAAGTGGGTGCAAATGACCAAAACTTGGGTTTGGGTTAGGCTAGCCATGTCAATTGGCCCAATTGATTATTGCATTTGGTGTACATGATCATAAGGAACAACTTTGGTGAAGGATGGGGTGCGGTTTTGAGTTCAATTGAAGGGTCAACTTGAGGGA